>NC_083436.1:1811298-2013798 GCF_020745735.1 Hemiscyllium ocellatum | reverse complement strand
GGGGGACTCTCCTCTAAGCTCAGGCCGAAATTGGTGAATTTCCTAAGTCGGGAACTGATCCAAACGGGAATGGGAGTGAACCTGACAGCTCATACCGACTGTGAGGCTTCCAAGCCGGTTAGCTCAGCCGGACTTGACCCGGCGGTTCTGCCGACTGTCACGCCTTCGAGGGGGGACTCTCCTCTAAGCTCCGGCCGAATTTGGTGAATTCCCTAAGTCGGGAAGTGGTCCAAACGGGGATGGGAGTGAACCTGACAGCTCATACCGACTTTGAGGCTTCCAAGCCGGGTAGCTCAGCCGGATTTGACCCGGCCGTTCTGCTGACTGTCACGCCTTCGAGGGGGGACAGTCCTCTGAGTTCCGGCCGAATTTAGTAAATTTCCTAAGTGGGGAAGTGGTCCAAACTGGGATGGGAGTGAACCTGACTGCTCATAACGACTTTGAGGCTTCCAAGCCGGGTAGCTCAGCCGGATTTGATCCGGCGCTTCTGCCGACTGTCACGCCTTCGAGGGGGGACTGTCCTCTGAGTTCAGGCCGAATTTAGTGAATTTCCTAAGTCGGGAAGTGGTCCAAACGGGGATGGGAGTGAACCTGACAGCTCATACCGACTTTGAGGCTTCGGGACCTGTAGCTCAGCCGGATTTGACCCGGCGATTCTGCCGACTTCCACGCCTTCGAGGGGGTACTGTCCTCTGAGTTCAGGCCGAATTTGGTGAATTTCCTAAGTCGGGAAATGGCCCAAACTGGGATGGGACTGAACCAGACTGCTCATACCGACATGGAGGCTACGGGGCCGGTTAGCTCAGCCGGATTTGATCCGGCGGTTCTGCCGATTTCTACGCCTTCGAGGTGGGACTGTCCTCTGAGTTCAGGCAGAATTTGGTGAATTTCCTAAGTCGGGAAGTGGCCCAAACGGGAATGGGAGTGAACCTGACAGCTCATACCAACTGTGAGGATTCCAAGCCGGGTAGCTCAGCCGGACTTGACCCGGCGGTTCTGCCGACTGTCACGCCTTCGAGGGGGGACTCTCCTCTAAGCTCAGGCCGAATTTGGTGAATTCCCTAAGTCGGGAAGTGGTCCAAAGGGGGATGGGAGTGAACCTGACAGCTCATACTGACTTTTAGGCTTCCAAGCCGGGTAGCTCAGCCGGATTTGACCCGGCCGTTCAGCCGACTGTCACGCCTTCGAGGGGGGACTGTCCTCCGAGTTCAGGCCGAATTTGGTGAATTTACTAAGTCGGGAAGTGGTCCAAACGGGTATGGGAGTGAACCTGACAGCTCATACCGACGTTGGGGCTTCCAAGCCGTGTAGCTCTGCCGGATTTGACCCGCCGATTCCGCCGACTGTCACGCCTTCGAGGGGGGATTCTCCTCTAAGCTCAGGCCGAATTTGGTGAATTTCCTAAGTCGAGAAGTGGTCCAAACGGGGATGGGAGTGAACTTGACTGCTCATACCGACTTTGAGGCTTCGGGTCCGGGTAGCTCAGCCGTATTTGATCCAGCGGTTCTGCCAACTTCTACGCCTTCGAGGGGGGACTCTCCACTGAGTTCAGGCCGAATTTGGTGAATTTCCTAAGTCGGGAAGTGGTCCAAACGGTGATGGGAGTGAACCTGACTGATCATACCGACTTTGAGGCTTCCAAGCCGGGTAGCTCAGCCGGATTTGATTCGGCGATTCTGCCGACATCTACGCCTTCGAGGGGGGACTCTCCTCTAAGTTCAGGCCGAATTTGGTGAATTTCCTAAGTCGGGAAGTGATCAAAACGGGGATGGGAGTGAACCTGACAGCTCATACCGACTTTGGGGATTCCAAGCCGGGTAGCTCAGCCGGATTTGACCCGGCGATTCCGCCGACTGTCACGCCTTCGAGGGGGGACTGTCCTCTGAGTTCAGGCCGAATTTAGTGAATTTCCTAAGTCGGGAAGTGGTCCAAACGGGAATGGGAGTGAACCTGACAGCTCTTACCGACTTTGAGGCTTCGGGGCCGGGTAGCTCAGCCGGATTTGACTCGGCGATTCTGCCGACTGTCACGCCTTCGAGGGGGGACTGTCCTCTGAGTTCAGGCCGAATTCGGTGAATTTCCCGAGTCGGGAAGTGGTCCAAACGGGGATGGGAGTGAACCTGAGAGCTCATACCGACTTTGAGGCTTCCAAGCCTGGTAGCTCAGCCGGATTTGACCCGGAAGTTTTGACGACTGTCACACCTTCGAGGGGGGACTCTCCTCTACGTTCAGGCCGAACTTGGTGAATTTCCTAAGTCAGGACGTGGTCCAAACGGGAATTGGAGTGAACCTGACAGCTCTTACCGACTTTGAGGCTTCGTGGCCGGGTAGCTCAGCCGGATTTGACCCGGCGATCCCGCCGACTGTCACGCCTTTGAGGGGGGACTGTCCTCTGAGTTCAGGCCGAATTTGGTGAATTTCCTAAGTCGGGAAGTGGTCCAAACGGGGATGGGAGTGAACCTGACTGCTCATAACGACTTTGAGGCTTCCAAGCCGAGTAGCTCAGCAGGATTTGACCCGGCGATTCCGCAGACTGTCACGCCTTCGAGGGGGGACTCTCCTCTAAGCTCAGTCTGAATTTGGTGAATTTCCTAAGTCGGGAAGTGGTCCAAACGGGGATGGGAGTGAACCTGACAGCTCATACCGACTTTGAGGCTTCCAAGCTGGGTAGCTCAGCAGGAATTGACCCGGCGATTCCGCCTACTGTCACGCCTTCGAGGGGGACTGTCCTCTGAGTTCAGGCCGAATTTGGTGAATTACCCGAGTCGGGAATTGGTCCAAACGGTGATGGGAGTGAACCTGACAGCTCATACCGACTTTGAGGTTTCCAAGCCGCGTAGCTCTGCCGAATTTGACCCGGCGGTTCTGCCGACTGTCATGCCTTCGAGGGGGGACTCTCCTCTAAGTTCAGGCCGAACTTCGTGAATTTCCTAAGTCAGGAAGTGGTCCAAACGGGGATGGGAGTGAACCTGACAGCTCATACCGACTTTGTGGCTTCCAAGCCGGGTAGCTCAGCTGGATTTGACCCGGCGATTCCGCCGACTGTCACGCCTTCGAGGGGGGACAGTCCTCTGAGTTCACGCCGAATTTGGTGAATTTCCCGAGTCGGGAAGTGGTCCAAACCGGGATGGGAGCGAACCTGACAGCTCATAACGACTTTGAGGCTTCCAAGCCGGGTAGCTCAGCCGGATTTGACCCGGAAGTTTTGACGACTGTCACGCCTTCGAGGGGGAACTGTCCTCTACGTTCAGGCCGAACTTGGTGAATTTCCTAAGTCGGGACGTGGCTCAAACGGGGATGGGAGTGAACCTGACAGCTCATAACGACTTTGGGGCTTCCAAGCCGGGTAGCTCAGCCGGATTTGATCCGGCGATTCCGCCGACTATCACGCCTTCGAGGGGGGACTGTCCTCTGAGTTCAGGCCGAATTTCGTGAATTTCCTAGGTCGGGAAGTTGTCCAAACGGGGATGGGAGTGAACCTGACAGCTCATACCGTCTTTGAGGCTTCGGGGCCGGGTAGCTCAGCCGGATTTGATCCGGCGGTTCTGCCGACTTCTACGCCTTCGAGGGGGGACTCTCCTCTAAGTTCAGGCCGAATTTGGTGAATTTCCTAAGTCGAGAAGTGATCCAAACGGGGATGGGAGTGAACCTGACAGCTCATACAGACTTTGAGGCTTCCAAGCCGGGTAGCTCAGACGGATTTGACCCGGCGTTCTGCCGACTGTCACGCCTTCGAGGGGGGACTCTCCTCTAAGTTCAGGCCGAATTTGGTGAATTTCCTAAGTCGGGAAGTGATCCAAACGGGGATGGGAGTGAACCTGACAGCTCATACCGTCTTTGAGGCTTCGGGGCCGGGAAGCTCAGCCGGATTTGACTCGGAAGTTTTGACGACTGTCACGCCTTCGAGGGGTGACTCTCCTCAGAGTTCAGGCCGAACTTGGTGAATTTCCTAAGTCGGGAAGTGGTCCAAACGGGGATGGGAGTGAACCAGACTGCTCATACCGACTTTGAGGCTTCCAAGCCGGGTAGCTCAGCCGGATTTGATCCGGCGGTTCTGCCGACTGTCACGCCTTCGAGCGGGGACTCTCCTCTGAGTTCAGACCGAATTTGGTGAATTTCCTCGGTCGGGAAGTGGTCCAAACGGGGATGGGAGTGAACTTAACAGCTCATACCGACTTTGAGGCTTCCAAGCCGGGTAGCTCAGCCGGATTTGATCCGGCGGTACTGCCGACTGTCACGCCTTCGAGGGGGGACTGTCTTCTGAGTTCAGGCCGAATTTAGTGAATTTCCTAAGTCGGGAAGTGGTCCAAACGGGGATGGGAGTGAACCTGACAGCTCATACCGACTTTGAGGCTTCGGAGCCGGGTAGCTCAGCCGGATTTGACCCGGCGATTCTGCCGACTTCCACGCCTTCGAGGGGGTACTGTCCTCTGAGTTCAGACCGAATTTGGTGAATTTCCTAAGTCGGGAAGTGGTCCAAACGGGGATGGGAGTGAACCTGACTGCTCATAACGACTTTGAGGCTTCCAAGCCGAGTAGCTCAGCAGGATTTGACCCGGCGATTCCGCCGACTGTCACGCCTTCGAGGGGGAACTCTCCTCTAAGCTCAGTCCGAATTTGGTGAATTTCCTAAGTCGGGAAGTGGTCCAAACGGGGATGGGAGTGAAACTGACTGCTCATACCGACTTTGGGGATTCCAAGCCGTGAAGCTCAGCCGGATTTGACCCGGCGGTTCTGCCGACTGTCACGCCTTCGAGGGGGGACTCCCCTCTAAGGTCAGGCCGAATTTGGTGAATTTCCTGAGTCGGGAAGTGGTCCAAACGGGGATGGGAGTGAACCTGACTGCTCATACCGACTTTGAGGCTTCGGGGCCGGGTAGCTCAGCCGGATTTGACCCGGCGATTCCACCGACTGTCACACCTTCGAGGGGGGACTGTCCTCTGAGTTCAGGCCAAATTTGGTGAATTTCCTAAGTCGGGAAGTGATCCAAACGGGGATGGGAGTGAACCTGACAGCTCATACCGACTTTGGGGATTCCAAGCCGGGTAGCTCAGCCGGATTTGACCCGGCGATCCCGCCGACTGTCACGCCTTCGAGGGGGGACTGTCCTCTGAGTTCAGGCCGATTTTAGTGAATTTCCTAAGTCGGGAAGTGGTCCAAACGGGAATGGGAGTGAACCTGACAGCTCTTAACGACTTTGAGGCTTCGGGGCCGGGTAGCTCCGCCGGATTTGACCCGGCGATTCTGCCGACTTCCACGTCTTCGGGGGGGGGACTGTCCTCTGAGTTCAGGCCGAATTTGGTGAATTTCCTAAGTCGGGAAGTGGTCCAAACGGGGATGGGAGTGAACCTGACAGCTCATACCGACTTTGAGGCTTCCAAGCTGGGTAGCTCAGCAGGAATTGACCCGGCGATTCCGCCGACTGTCACGCCTTCGAGGGGGACTGTCCTCTGAGTTCAGGCCGAATTTGGTGAATTACCCGAGTCGGGAATTGGTCCAAACGGTGATGGGAGTGAACCTGACAGCTCATACCGACTTTGAGGTTTCCAAGCCGCGTAGCTCTGCCGAATTTGACCCGGCGGTTCTGCCGACTGTCATGCCTTCGAGGGGGGACTCTCCTCTAAGTTCAGGCCGAACTTCGTGAATTTCCTAAGTCAGGAAGTGGTCCAAACGGGGATGGGAGTGAACCTGACAGCTCATACCGACTTTGTGGCTTCCAAGCCGGGTAGCTCAGCCGGATTTGACCCGGCGATTCCGCCGACTGTCACGCCTTCGAGGGGGGACAGTCCTCTGAGTTCACGCCGAATTTGGTGAATTTCCCGAGTCGGGAAGTGGTCCAAACGGGGATGGGAGCGAACCTGACAGCTCATAACGACTTTGAGGCTTCCAAGCCGGGTAGCTCAGCCGGATTTGACCCGGAAGTTTTGACGACTGTCACGCCTTCGAGGGGGGACTGTCCTCTACGTTCAGGCCGAACTTGGTGAATTTCCTAAGTCGGGAGGTAGTCCAAACGGGGATGGGAGTGAACCTGACAGCTCATAACGACTTTGGGGCTTCCAAGCCGGGTAGCTCAGCCGGATTTGATCCGGCGATTCCGCCGACTATCACGCCTTCGAGGGGGGACTGTCCTCTGAGTTCAGGCCGAATTTCGTGAATTTCCTAGGTCGGGAAGTTGTCCAAACGGGGATGGGAGTGAACCTGACAGCTCATACCGTCTTTGAGGCTTCGGGGCCGGGTAGCTCAGCCGGATTTGATCCGGCGGTTCTGCCGACTTCTACGCCTTCGAGGGGGGACTCTCCTCTAAGTTCAGGCCGAATTTGGTGAATTTCCTAAGTCGAGAAGTGATCCAAACGGGGATGGGAGTGAACCTGACAGCTCATACCGACTTTGGGGATTCCAAGCCGGGTAGCTCTGCCGGATTTGACCCGGCGATTCCGCCGACTGTCACGCCTTCGAGGGGGGACTGTCCTCTGAGTTCAGGCCGAATTTAGTGAATTTCCTAAGTCGGGAAGAGGTCCAAACGGGAATGGGAGTGAACCTGACAGGTCTTAACGACTTTGTGGCTTCGGGGCCGGGTAGCTCAGCCGGATTTGACCCGGCGATTCTGCCGACTGTCACGCCTTCGAGGGGGGACTGTCCTCTGAGTTCAGGCCGAATTTGGTGAATTTCCCGAGTCGGGAAGTGGTCCAAACGGGGATGGGAGTGAACCTGACAGCTCATACAGACTTTGAGGCTTCCAAGCCGGGTAGCTCAGACGGATTTGACCCGGCGTTCTGCCGACTGTCACGCCTTCGAGGGGGGACTCTCCTCTAAGTTCAGGCCGAATTTGGTGAATTTCCTAAGTCGAGAAGTGATCCAAACGGGGATGGGAGTGAACCTGACAGCTCATACCGTCTTTGAGGCTTCGGGGCCGGGAAGCTCAGCCGGATTTGATCCAGCGGTTCTGCTGACTTCTACGCCTTCGAGGGGGGACTCTCCTCTAAGTTCAGGCCGAATTTGGTGAATTTCCTAAGTCGAGAAGTGATCCAAACGGGGATGGGAGTGAACCTGACAGCTCATACCGACTTTGGGGATTCCAAGTCGGGTAGCTCAGCCGGATTTGACCCGGCGATTCCGCCGACTGTCACGCCTTCGAGGGGGGACTGTCCTCTGAGTTCAGGCCGAATTTAGTGAATTTCCTAAGTCGGGAAGTGGTCCAAATGGGAATGGGAGTGAACCTGACAGCTCATACCGACTTTGAGGCTTCCAAGCCGGGTAGCTCAGCCGGATTTGACTCGGAAGTTTTGACGACTGTCACGCCTTCGAGGGGTGACTCTCCTCAGAGTTCAGGCCGAACTTGGTGAATTTCCTAAGTCGGGAAGTGGTCCAAACGGGGATGGGAGTGAACCAGACTGCTCATACCGACTTTGAGGCTTCCAAGCCGGGTAGCTCAGCCGGATTTGATCCGGCGGTTCTGCCGACTGTCACGCCTTCGAGGGGGGACTCTCCTCTGAGTTCAGACCGAATTTGGTGAAGTTCCTCGGTCGGGAAGTGGTCCAAACGGGGATGGGAGTGAACTTAACAGCTCATACCGACTTTGAGGCTTCCAAGCCGGGTAGCTCAGCCGGATTTGATCCGGCGGTACTGCCGACTGTCACGCCTTCGAGGGGGGACTGTCTTCTGAGTTCAGGCCGAATTTAGTGAATTTCCTAAGTCGGGAAGTGGTCAAAACGGTGATGGGAGTGAATCTGACAGCTCATACCGACTTTGGGGCTTCCAAGCCGGGTAGCTCAGCCGGATTTGACCCGGCGATTCCGCCGACTGTCACGCCTTCGAGGGGGGACTCTCCTCTAAGCTCAGGCCGAAATTGATGAATTTCCTAAGTCGGGAAGTGATCCAAACGGGAATGGGAGTGAACCTGACAGCTCATACCGACTGTGAGGCTTCCAAGCCGGGTAGCTCAGCCGGACTTGACCCGGCGGTTCTGCCGACTGTCACGCCTTCGAGGGGGGACTCTCCTCTAAGCTCCGGCCGAATTTGGTGAATTCCCTAAGTCGGGAAGTGGTCCAAACGGGGTTGGGAGTGAACCTGACAGCTCATACCGACTTTGAGGCTTCCAAGCCGGGTAGCTCAGCCGGATTTGACCCGACCGTTCTGCCGACTGTCACGCCTTCGAGGGGGGACTGTCCTCTGAGTTCAGGCCGAATTTAGTGAATTTCCTAAGTCGGGAAGTGGTCCAAACTGGGATGGGAGTGAACCTGACAGCTCTTACCGACTTTGAGGCTTCGGGGCCGGGTAGCTCAGCCGGATTTGACCCGGCGATTCTGCCGACATCCACGCCTTCGAGGGGGGAGTCTCCTCTGAGTCCAGACCGAATTTGGTGAAGTTCCTAAGTCGGGAAGTGGTCCAAACGGGGATGGGAGTGAACCTGACAGCTCATACCGACTTTGAGGCTTTCAAGCCGGGTAGCTCTGCCGGATTTGACCCGGCGATTCCGCCGACTGTCACGCCTTCGAGGGGGGACTGTCCTCTGAGTTCAGGCCGAATTTAGTGAACTTCCTAAGTCGGGAAGTGGTCCAAACGGGGATGGGAGTGAACCTGACAGCTCATACCGACTTTGAGGCTTCCAAGCCGTGTAGCTCAGCCGGATTTGACCCGGCGGTCCTGCCGACTGTCACGCCTTCGAGGGGGGACTCTCCTCTAAACTCAGGCCAAATTTGGTGAATTCCCTAAGTCGGGAGGTAGTCCAAACGGGGATGGGAGTGAACCTGACAGCTCATACCGACTTTGAGGCTTCCAAGCCGGGTAGCTCAGCCGGATTTGACCCGGCTGTTCTGCCGACTGTCACGCCTTCGAGGGGGGACTCTCGTCTAAGGTCAGGCTGAATTTGGTGAATTCCCTAAGTCGGGAAGTGGTCCAAACGGTGATGGGAGTGAACCTGACAGCTCATACCGACTTTGAGGCTTCGGGGCCGGGTAGCTCAGCCGGATTTGACCCGGCGATTCTGCCGACATCCACGCCTTCGAGGGGGGAGTCTCCTCTGAGTTCAGGCCGAATTTGGTGAATTTCCTAAGTCGGGAAGTGGTCCAAACGGGGATGGGAGTGAACCTGACAGCTCATACCGACTTTGAGGATTCCAAGCCGCGTAGCTCAGCCGGATTTCAACCGGCGATTCCGCCGACTGTCACGCCTTCGAGGGGGGACTCTCCTCTAAGCTCAGGCCGAATTTGGTGCATTTCCTAAGTCGGGAAGTGGTCCAAACGGGGATGGGAGTGAACCTGACTGCTCATACCGACTTTGAGGCTTCGAAGCCGGGTAGCTCAGCCGGATTTGATCCGGCGGTTCTGCCGACTGTCACGCCTTCGAGGGGGGACTGTCCTCTGAGTTCAGGCCGAATTTAGTGAATTTCCTAAGTCGGGAAGTGGTCCAAACGGGAATGGGAGTCAACCAGACAGCTCATACCGACTTTGAGGCTTCGGGACCTGTAGCTCAGCCGGACTTGACCCGGCGGTTCTGCCGACTTCTACGCCTTCGAGGGGGGACTCTCCTCTAAGCTCAGGCCGAATTTAGTGAATTCCCTAAGTCGGGAAGTGGTCCAAACGGGGATGGGAGTGAACCTGACAGCTCATACCGACGTTGAGGCTTCCAAGCCGGGTAGCTCAGCCTGATTTGACCCGGCCGTTCTGCCGACTGTCCCGCCTTCGAGGGGGGACTGTCCTCTGAGTTCCGGCCGAATTTAGTGAATTTCCTAAGTCGGGAAGTGGTCCAAACTGGGATGGGAGTGAACCTGACAGCTCATACCGACTTTGAGGCTTTGGGGCCGGGTAGCTCAGCCGGATTTGACCCGGCGATTCTGCCGACATCCACGCCTTCGAGGGGGGAGTGTCCTCTGAGTTCAGACCGAATTTGGTGAAGTTCCTCGGTCGGGAAGTGGTCCAAACGGGGATGGGAGTGAACTTAACAGCTCATACCGACTTTGAGGCTTCCAAGCCGGGTAGCTCAGCCGGATTTGACCCGGCGATTCTGCCGACTTCCACGCCTTCGAGGGGGGACTGTCCTCTGAGTTCAGACCGAATTTGGTGAATTTCCTAAGTCGGGAAATGGCCCAAACTGGGATGGGACTGAACCTGACTGCTCATACCGACTTTGAGGCTACGGGGCCGGGTAGCTCAGCCGGATTTCATCCGGCGGTTCTGCCGATTTCTACGCCTTCGAGGTGGGACTGTCCTCTGAGTTCAGGCCGAATTTGGTGAATTTCCTAAGTCGGGAAGTGGTCAAAACGGTGATGGGAGTGAATCTGACAGCTCATACCGACTTTGAGGCTTCCAAGCCGGGTAGCTCAGCCGGATTTGACCCGGCGATTCCGCCGACTGTCACGCCTTCGAGGGGGGACTCTCCTCTAAGCTCAGGCCGAAATTGATGAATTTCCTAAGTCGGGAACTGATCCAAACGGGAATGGGAGTGAACCTGACAGCTCATACCGACTGTGAGGCTTCCAAGCCGGGTAACTCAGCCGGACTTGACCCGGCGGTTCTGCCGACTGTCACGCCTTCGAGGGGGGACTCTCCTCTGAGTTCAGGCCGAATTTAGTGAATTTCCTAAGTCGGGAAGTGGTCCAAACGGGGATGGGAGTGAACCTGACAGCTCATACCGACTTTGAGGCTTCGGGGCCGGGTAGCTCAGCCGGATTTGACCCGGCGATTCTGCCGACATCCACGCCTTCGAGGGGGTAGTCTCCTCTGAGTCCAGACCGAATTTGGTGAAGTTCCTAAGTCGGGAAGTGGTCCAAACTGGGATGGGAGTGAACCTGACTGCACATACCGTCTTTGAGGATTCGGGGCCGTGTAGCTCAGCCGGATTTGAGCCAGCGGTTCAGCCGACTTCTACGCCTTCGAAGGGGGACTGTCCTCTGAGTTCAGGCCGAATTTGGTGAATTTCCTAAGTCGGGAAGTGGTCCAAAAGGGGATGGGAGTGAACCTGACAGCTCATACCGACTTTGAGGCTTCCAAGCTGGGTAGCTCAGCAGGAATTGACCCGGCGATTCCGCCTACTGTCACGCCTTCGAGGGGGACTGTCCTCTGAGTTCAGGCCGAATTTGGTGAATTTCCCGAGTCGGGAATTGGTCCAAACGGTGATGGGAGTGAACCTGACAGCTCATACCGACTTTGAGGTTTCCAAGCCGTGTAGCTCTGCCGAATTTGACCCGGCGGTTCTGCCGACTGTCATGCCTTCGAGGGGGAACTCTCCTCTAAGTTCAGGCCGAACTTCGTGAATTTCCTAAGTCAGGAAGTGGTCCAAACGGGGATGGGAGTGAACCTGACAGCTCATACCGACTTTGTGGCTTCCAAGCCGGGTAGCTCAGCCGGATTTGACCCGGCGATTCTGCCGACATCCACGCCTTCGAGGGGGGAGTCTCCTCTGAGTCCAGACCGAATTTGGTGAAGTTCCTAAGTCGGGAAGTGGTCCAAACGGGGATGGGAGTGAACCTGACAGCTCATACCGACTTTGAGGCTTTCAAGCCGGGTAGCTCTGCCGGATTTGACCCGGCGATTCCGCCGACTGTCACGCCTTCGAGGGGGGACTCTCCTCTGAGTTCAGGCCGAATTTAGTGAACTTCCTAAGTCGGGAAGTGGTCCAAACGGGGATCGAAGTGAACCTGACAGCTCATACCGACTTTGAGGCTTCCAAGCCGTGTAGCTCAGCCGGATTTGACCCGGCGGTCCTGCCGACTGTCACGCCTTCGAGGGGGGACTCTCCTCTAAACTCAGGCCAAATTTGGTGAATTTCCTAAGTCGGGAGGTAGTCCAAACGGGGATGGGAGTGAACCTGACAGCTCATACCGACTTTGAGGCTTCCAAGCCGGGTAGCTCAGCCGGATTTGACCCGGCTGTTCTGCCGACTGTCACGCCTTCGAGGGGGGACTCTCGTCTAAGGTCAGGCCGAATTTGGTGAATTCCCTAAGTCGGGAAGTGGTCCAAACGGTGATGGGAGTGAACCTGACAGCTCATACCGACTTTGAGGCTTCGGGGCCGGGTAGCTCAGCCGGATTTGACCCGGCGATTCTGCCGACATCCACGCCTTCGAGGGGGGAGTCTCCTCTGAGTTCAGGCCGAATTTGGTGAATTTCCTAAGTCGGGAAGTGGTCCAAACGGGGATGGGAGTGAACCTGACAGCTCATACCGACTTTGAGGATTCCAAGCCGCGTAGCTCAGCCGGATTTCAACCGGCGATTCCGCCGACTGTCACGCCTTCGAGGGGGGACTCTCCTCTAAGCTCAGGCCGAATTTGGTGCATTTCCTAAGTCGGGAAGTAGTCCAAACGGGGATGGGAGTGAACCTGACTGCTCATACCGACTTTGAGGCTTCGAAGCCGGGTAGCTCAGCCGGATTTGATCCGGCGGTTCTGCCGACTGTCACGCCTTCGAGGGGGGACTGTCCTCTGAGTTCAGGCCGAATTTAGTGAATTTCCTAAGTCGGGAATTGGTCCAAACGGGAATGGGAGTCAACCAGACAGCTCATACCGACTTTGAGGCTTCGGGACCTGTAGCTCAGCCGGACTTGACCCGGCGGTTCTGCCGACTTCTACGCCTTCGAGGGGGGACTCTCCTCTAAGCTCAGGCCGAATTTGGTGAATTCCCTAAGTCGGGAAGTGGTCCAAACGGGGATGGGAGTGAACCTGACAGCTCATACCGACGTTGAGGCTTCCAAGCCGGGTAGCTCAGCCTGATTTGACCCGGCCGTTCTGCCGACTGTCCCGCCTTCGAGGGGGGACTGTCCTCTGAGTTCCGGCCGAATTTAGTGAATTTCCTAAGTCGGGAAGTGGTCCAAACTGGGATGGGAGTGAACCTGACAGCTCATACCGACTTTGAGGCTTTGGGGCCGGGTAGCTCAGCCGGATTTGACCCGGCGATTCTGCCGACATCCACGCCTTCGAGGGGGGAGTGTCCTCTGAGTTCAGACCGAATTTGGTGAATTTCCTCGGTCGGGAAGTGGTCCAAACGGGGATGGGAGTGAACTTAACAGCTCATACCGACTTTGAGGCTTCCAAGCCGGGTAGCTCAGCCGGATTTGACCCGGCGATTCTGCCGACTTCCACGCCTTCGAGGGGGGACTGTCCTCTGAGTTCAGACCGAATTTGGTGAATTTCCTAAGTCGGGAAATGGCCCAAACTGGGATGGGACTGAACCTGACTGCTCATACCGACTTTGAGGCTACGGGGCCGGGTAGCTCAGCCGGATTTCATCCGGCGGTTCTGCCGATTTCTACGCCTTCGAGGTGGGACTGTCCTCTGAGTTCAGGCCGAATTTGGTGAATTTCCTAAGTCGGGAAGTGGTCAAAACGGTGATGGGAGTGAATCTGACAGCTCATACCGACTTTGAGGCTTCCAAGCCGGGTAGCTCAGCCGGATTTGACCCGGCGATTCCGCCGACTGTCACGCCTTCGAGGGGGGACTCTCCTCTAAGCTCAGGCCGAAATTGATGAATTTCCTAAGTCGGGAACTGATCCAAACGGGAATGGGAGTGAACCTGACAGCTCATACCGACTGTGAGGCTTCCAAGCCGGGTAACTCAGCCGGACTTGACCCGGCGGTTCTGCCGACTGTCACGCCTTCGAGGGGGGACTCTCCTCTGAGTTCAGGCCGAATTTAGTGAATTTCCTAAGTCGGGAAGTGGTCCAAACGGGGATGGGAGTGAACCTGACAGCTCATACCGACTTTGAGGCTTCGGGGCCGGGTAGCTCAGCCGGATTTGACCCGGCGATTCTGCCGACATCCACGCCTTCGAGGGGGTAGTCTCCTCTGAGTCCAGACCGAATTTGGTGAAGTTCCTAAGTCGGGAAGTGGTCCAAACTGGGATGGGAGTGTACCTGACTGCTCATACCGTCTTTGAGGATTCGGGGCCGTGTAGCTCAGCCGGATTTGAGCCAGCGGTTCAGCCGACTTCTACGCCTTCGAAGGGGGACTGTCCTCTGAGTTCAGGCCGAATTTGGTGAATTTCCTAAGTCGGGAAGTGGTCCAAAAGGGGATGGGAGTGAACCTGACAGCTCATACCGACTTTGAGGCTTCCAAGCTGGGTAGCTCAGCAGGAATTGACCCGGCGATTCCGCCTACTGTCACGCCTTCGAGGGGGACTGTCCTCTGAGTTCAGGCCGAATTTGGTGAATTTCCCGAGTCGGGAATTGGTCCAAACGGTGATGGGAGTGAACCTGACAGCTCATACCGACTTTGAGGTTTCCAAGCCGTGTAGCTCTGCCGAATTTGACCCGGCGGTTCTGCCAACTGTCATGCCTTCGAGGGGGAACTCTCCTCTAAGTTCAGGCCGAACTTCGTGAATTTCCTAAGTCAGGAAGTGGTCCAAACGGGGATGGGAGTGAACCTGACAGCTCATACCGACTTTGTGGCTTCCAAGCCGGGTAGCTCAGCCGGATTTGACCCGGCGATTCTGCCGACATCCACGCCTTCGAGGGGGGAGTCTCCTCTGAGTCCAGACCGAATTTGGTGAAGTTCCTAAGTCGGGAAGTGGTCCAAACGGGGATGGGAGTGAACCTGACAGCTCATACCGACTTTGAGGCTTTCAAGCCGGGTAGCTCTGCCGGATTTGACCCGGCGATTCCGCCGACTGTCACGCCTTCGAGGGGGGACTCTCCTCTGAGTTCAGGCCGAATTTAGTGAATTTCCTAAGTCGGGACGTGGCTCAAACGGGGATGGGAGTGAACCTGACAGCTCTTAACGACTTTGGGGCTTCCAAGCCGGGTAGCTCAGCCGGATTTGATCCGGCGATTCCGCCGACTATCACGCCTTCGAGGGGGGACTGTCCTCTGAGTTCAGGCCGAATTTGGTGAATTTCCTAGGTCGGGAAGTTGTCCAAACGGGGATGGGAGTGAACCTGACAGCTCGTACCGACTTTGAGGCTTCGGGGCCGGGTAGCTCAGCCGGATTTGATCCGGCGGTTCTGCCGACTTCTACGCCTTCGAAGGGGGACTCTCCTCTAAGTTCAGGCCGAATTTGGTGAATTTCCTAGGTCGAGAAGTGATCCAAACGGGGATGGGAGTGAACCTGACAGCTCATACCGACTTTGGGGATTCCAAGCCGGGTAGCTCTGCCGGATTTGACCCGGCGATTCCGCCGACTGTCACGCCTTCGAGGGGGGACTGTCCTCTGAGTTCAGGCCGAATTTAGTGAATTTCCTAAGTCGGGAAGTGGTCCAAACGGGAATGGGAGTGAACCAGACAGCTCTTAACGACTTTGTGGCTTCGGGGCCGGGTAGCTCAGCCGGATTTGACCCGGCGATTCTGCCGACTGTCACGCCTTCGAGGGGGGACTGTCCTCTGAGTTCAGGCCGAATTTGGTGAATTTCCCGAGTCGGGAAGTGGTCCAAACGGGGATGGGAGTGAACCTGACAGCTCATACAGACTTTGAGGCTTCCAAGCCGGGTAGCTCAGACGGATTTGACCCGGCGTTCTGCCGACTGTCACGCCTTCGAGGGGGGACGCTCCTCTAAGTTCAGGCCGAATTTGGTGAATTTCCTAAGTCGAGAAGTGGTCCAAACGGGGATGGGAGTGAACCTGACAGCTCATACCGACGTTGAGGCTTCGGGGCCGTGTAGCTCAGCCGGATTTGACCCGGCGATTCTGCCGACTTCCACGCCTTCGAGGGGGGACTCTCCTCTAAGCTCAGGCCGAAATTGGTGAATTTCCTAAGTCGGGAAGTGATCCAAACGGGAATGGGAGTGTACCTGACAGCTCATACCGACTGTGAGGCTTCCAAGCTGGGTAGCTCAGCCGGACTTGACCCGGCGGTTCTGCCGACTGTCACGCCTTCGAGGGGGGACTCTCCTCTAAGTCCGGCCGAATTTGGTGAATTCCCTAAGTCGGGAAGTGGTCCAAACGGGGATGGGAGTGAACCTGACAGCTCTTACCGACTTTGAGGCTTCGGGGCCGGGTAGCTCAGCCGGATTTGACCCGGCGATTCTGCCGACATCCACGCCTTCGAGGGGGGAGTCTCCTCTGAGTCCAGACCGAATTTGGTGAAGTTCCTAAGTCGGGAAGTGGTCCAAACGGGGATGGGAGTAAACCTGACAGCTCATAACGACTTTGAGGCTTCCAAGCCGGGTAGCTCTGCCGGATTTGACCCGGCGATTCCGCCGACTGTCACGCCTTCGAGGGGGGCCTCTCCTCTGAGTTCAGGCCGAATTTGGTGAACTTCCTAAGTCGGGAAGTGGTCCAAACGGGGATGGGAGTGAACCTGACAGCTCATACCGACTTTGAGGCTTCCAAGCCGTGTAGCTCAGCCGGATTTGACCCGGCGGTCCTGCCGACTGTCACGCCTTCGAGGGGGGACTCTCCTCTAAGTTCAGGCCAAATTTGGTGAATTTCCTAAGTCGGGAGGTGGTCCAAACGGGGATGGGAGTGAACCTGACAGCTCATACCGACTTTGAGGCTTCCAAGCCGGGTAGCTCAGCCGGATTTGACCCGGCGGTTCTGCCGACTGTCACGCCTTCGAGGGGGGTCTTTCGTCTAAGGTCAGGCTGAATTTGGTGAATTTCCTAAGTCGGGAAGTGGTCCAAACGGTGATGGGAGTGAACCTGCCAGCTCATACCGACTTTGAGGCTTCGGGGCCGGGTAGCTCAGCCGGATTTGACCCGGCGATTCTGCCGACGTCCACGCCTTCGAGGGGGGAGTCTCCTCTGAGTTCAGGCCGAATTTGGTGAAGTTCCTAAGTCGGGAAGTGGTCCAAACAGGGATGGGAGTGAACCTGACAGCTCATACCGACTTTGAGGCTTCCAAGCCGGGTAGCTCTGCCGGATTTGACCCGGCGATTCCGCCGACTGTCACGCCTTCGAGGGGGGACTCTCCTCTGAGTTCAGGCCCAATTTGGTGAATTTCCTAAGTCGGGAAGTGGTCCAAACGGGGATGGGAGTGAACCAGACAGCTCATACCGACTTTGAGGCTTCCAAGCCGTGTAGCTCAGCCGGATTTCAACCGGCGATTCCGCCGACTGTCATGCCTTCGAGGGGGGACTCTCCTCTAAGCTCAGGCCGAATTTGGTGCATTTCCTAAGTCGGGAAGTGGTCCAAACGGGGATGGGAGTGAACCTGACTGTTCATACCGACTTTGAGGCTTCGAAGCCGGGTAGCTCAGCCGGATTTGATCCGGCGGTTCTGCCGACTGTCACGCCTTCGAGGGGGTACTGTCCTCTGAGTTCAGGCCGAATTTAGTGAATTTCCTAAGTCGGGAAGTGGTCCAAACGGGGCTGGGAGTGAACCTGACAGCTCATATCGACTTTGAGGCTTCGGGACCTGTAGCTCAGCCGGACTTGACCCGGCGGTTCTGCCGACTTCTACGCCTTCGAGGGGGGACTCTCCTCTAAGTTCAGGCCGAATTTGGTGAATTCCCTAAGTCGGGAAGTGGTCCAAACGGGGATGGGAGTGAACCTGACAGCTCATACCGACTTTGAGGCTTCCAAGCCGGGTAGCTCAGCCGGATTTGACCCGGCCGTTCTGCCGACTGTCACGCCTTCGATGGGGGACTGTCCTCTGAGTTACGGCCGAATTTAGTGATTTTCCTAAGTCGGGAAGTGGTCCAAACTGGGATGGGAGTGAACCTGACAGCTCATACCGACTTTGAGGCTTCGGGGCCGGGTAGCTCAGCCGGATTTGACCCGGCGATTCTGCCGACATCCACGCCTTCGAGGGGGGTCTCCTCTGAGTTCAGGCCGAATTTGGTGAAGTTCCTCGGTCGGGAAGTGGTCCAAACGGGGATGGGAGTGAACTTAACAGCTCATACCGACTTTGAGGCTTCCAAGCCGGGTAGCTCAGCCGGATTTGACCCGGTGATTCTGCCGACTGTCACGCCTTCGAGGGGGGACTCTCCTCTAAGCTCAGGCCGAATTTGGTGAATTTCCTAAGTCGGGAAGTGGTCCAAACGGGGATGGGAGTGAACCAGACTGCTCATACCGACTTTGAGGCTTCCAAGCCGGGTAGCTCAGCCGGATTTGATCCGGCGGTACTGCCGACTGTCACGCCTTCGAGGGGGGACTGTCCTCTGAGTTCAGGCCGAATTTAGTGAATTTCCTAAGTCGGGAAGTGGTCCAAACGGGGATGGGAGTGAACCTGACAGCTCATACCGACTTTGAGGCTTCGGGGCCGTGTAGCTCAGCCGGATTTGACCCGGCGATTCTGCCGACTTCTACGCCTTCGAGGGGGGACTGTCCTCTGAGTTCAGACCGAATTTGGTGAATTTCCTAAGTCGGGAAATGGCCCAAACTGGGATGGGACTGAACCTGACTGCTCATTACGACTTTGAGGCTACGGGGCCGGGTAGCTCAGCCGGATTTGATCCGGCGGTTCTGCCGATTTCTACGCCTTCGAGGTGGGACTGTCCTCTGAGTTCAGGCCGAATTTGGTGAATTTCCTAAGTCGGGAAGTGGTCAAAACCGGGATGGGAGTGAATCTGACAGCTCATACCGACTTTGAGGCTTCCAAGCCGGGTAGCTCAGCCGGATTTGACCCGGCGATTCCGCCGACTGTCACGCCTTCGAGGGGGGACTCTCCTCTAAGCTCAGGCCGAAATTGATGAATTTCCTAAGTCGGGAAGTGATCCAAACGGGAATGGGAGTGAACCTGACAGCTCACACCGACTGTGAGGCTTCCAAGCCGGGTAGCTCAGCCGGACTTGACCCGGCGGTTCTGCCGACTGTCACGCCTTCGAGGGGGGACTCTCCTCTAAGCTCCGGCCGAATTTGGTGAATTCCCTAAGTCGGGAAGTGGTCCAAACGGGGATGGGAGTGAACCTGACAGCTCATACCGACTTTGAGGCTTCCAAGCCGGGTAGCTCAGCCGGATTTGACCCGACCGTTCTGCCGACTGTTACGCCTTCGAGGGGGGACTGTCCTCTGAGTTCAGTCCGAATTTAGTGAATTTCCTAAGTCGGGAAGTGGTCCAAACTGGGATGGGAGTGAACCTGACAGCTCTTACCGACTTTGAGGCTTCGGGGCCGGGTAGCTCAGCCGGATTTGACCCGGCGATTCTGCCGACATCCACGCCTTCGAGGGGGGAGTCTCCTCTGAGTCCAGGCCGAATTTGGTGAAGTTCCTAAGTCGGGAAGTGGTCCAAACGGGGATGGGAGTGAACCTGACAGCTCATACCGACTTTGAGGCTTCCAAGCCGGGTAGCTCTGCCGGATTTGACCCGGCGATTCCGCCGACTGTCACGCCTTCGAGGGGGGACTCTCCTCTGAGTTCAGGCCGAATTTGGTGAACTTCCTAAGTCGGGAAGTGGTCCAAACGGGGATGGGAGTGAACCTGACAGCTCATACCGACTTTGAGGCTTCCAAGCCGTGTAGCTCAGCCAGATTTGACCCGGCGGTCCTGCCGACTGTCACGCCTTCGAGGGGGGACTCTCCTCTAAGCTCAGGCCAAATTTGGTGAATTTCCTAAGTCGGGAGGTGGTCCAAACAGGGATGGGAGTGAACCTGACAGCTCATACCGACTTTGAGGCTTCCAAGCAGGGTAGCTCAGCCGGATTTGACCCGGCGGTTCTGCCGACTGTCACGCCTTCGAGGGGGGACTCTCGTCTAAGGTCAGGCTGAATTTGGTGAATTCCCTACGTCGGGAAGTGGTCCAAACGGTGATGGGAGTGAACCTGACAGCTCATACCGACTTTGAGGCTTCGGGGCCGGGTAGCTCAGCCGGATTTGACCCGGCGATTCTGCCGACTGTCACGCCTTTGAGGGGGGACTGTCCTCTGAGTTCAGGCCGAATTTGGTGAATTTCCTAAGTCGGGAAGTGGTCCAAACGGGGATGGGAGTGAACCTGACAGCTCATACAGACTTTGAGGCTTCCAAGCCGGGTAGCTCAGACGGATTTGACCCGGCGTTCTGCCGACTGTCACGCCTTCGAGGGGGGACTCTCCTCTAAGTTCAGGCCGAATTTGGTGAATTTCCTAAGTCGAGAAGTGATCCAAACGGGGATGGGAGTGAACCTGACAGCTCATACCGTCTTTGAGGCTTCGGGGCCGGGTAGCTCAGCCGGATTTGATCCGGCGGTTCTGCTGACTTCTACGCCTTCGAGGGGGGACTCTCCTCTAAGTTCAGGCCGAATTTGGTGAATTTCCTAAGTCGAGAAGTGATCCAAACGGGGATGGGAGTGAACCTGACAGCTCATACCGACTTTGGGGATTCCAAGCCGGGTAGCTCAGCCGGATTTGACCCGGCGATTCCGCCGACTGTCACGCCTTCGAGGGGGGACTGTCCTCTGAGTTCAGGCCGAATTTAGTGAATTTCCTAAGTCGGGAAGTGGTCCAAACGGGAATGGGAGTGAACCTGACAGCTCATACCGACTTTGAGGCTTCCAAGCCGGGTAGCTCAGCCGGATTTGACTCGGAAGTTTTGACGACTGTCACGCCTTCGAGGGGTGACTCTCCTCAAAGTTCAGGCCGAACTTGGTGACGTTCCTAAGTCGGGACGTGGTCCAAACGGTGATGGGAGTGAACCTGACAGCTCATACCGACTTTGGGGCTTCCAAGCCGGGTAGCTCAGCCGGATTTGACCCGGCGATTCCGCCGACTGTCACGCCTTCGAGGGGGGACTCTCCTCAAAGTTCAGGCCGAATTTGGTGGATTTCCTAAGTCGGGAAGTGTCCAAACGGCGATGGGAGTGAACCTGACTGCTCATACCGACTTTGAGGCTTCGGGGCCGTGTAGCTCAGCTGGATTTGACCCGGCGATTCTGCCGACTTCCACGCCTTCGAGGGGGGACTCTCCTCTAAGCTCAGGCCGAAATTGATGAATTTCCTAAGTCGGGAAGTGATCCAAACGGGAATGGGAGTGTACCTGACAGCTCATACCGACTGTGAGGCTTCCAAGCTGGGTAGCTCCGCCGGACTTGACCCGGCGGTTCTGCCGACTGTCACGCCTTCGAGGGGGGACTCTCCTCTAAGCTCCGGCCGAATTTGGTGAATTCCCTAAGTCGGGAAGTGGTCCAAACGGGGATGGGAGTGAACCTGACAGCTCATAACGACTTTGAGGCTTCCAAGCCGGGTAGCTCAGCCGGATTTGTCCCGACCGTTCTGCCGACTGTCACGCCTTCGAGGGGGGACTGTCCTCTGAGTTCAGGCCGAATTTAGTGAATTTCCTAAGTCGGGAAGTGGTCCAAACTGGGATGGGAGTGAACCTGACAGCTCTTACCGACTTTGAGGCTTCGGGGCCGGGTAGCTCAGCCGGATTTGACCCGGCGATTCTGCCGACATCCACGCCTTCGAGGGGGGAGTCTCCTCTGAGTCCAGACCGAATTTGGTGAAGTTCCTAAGTCGGGAAGTGGTCCAAACGGGGATGGGAGTAAACCTGACAGCTCATACCGACTTTGAGGCTTCCAAGCCGGGTAGCTCTGCCGGATTTGACCCGGCGGTTCTGCCGACTGTCACGCCTTCGAGGGGGGTCTCTCGTCTAAGGTCAGGCTGAATTTGGTGAATTTCCTAAGTCGGGAAGTGGTCCAAACGGTGATGGGAGTGAACCTGCCAGCTCATACCGACTTTGAGGCTTCGGGGCCGGGTAGATCAGCCGGATTTGACCCGGCGATTCTGCCGACGTCCACGCCTTCGAGGGGGGAGTCTCCTCTGAGTTCACACCGAATTTGGTGAAGTTCCTAAGTCGGGAAGTGGTCCAAACAGGGATGGGAGTGAACCTGACAGCTCATACCGACTTTGAGGCTTCCAAGCCGGGTAGCTCTGCCGGATTTGACCCGGCGATTCCGCCGACTGTCACGCCTTCGAGGGTGGACTCTCCTCTGAGTTCAGGCCGAATTTGGTGAACTTCCTAAGTCGGGAAGTGGTCCAAACGGGGATGGGAGTGACCCAGACAGCTCATACCGACTTTGAGGCTTCCAAGCCGTGTAGCTCATCCGGATTTCAACCGGCGATTCCGCCGACTGTCATGCCTTCGAGGGGGGACTCTCCTCTAAGCTCAGGCCGAATTTGGTGCATTTCCTAAGTCGGGAAGTGGTCCAAACGGGGATGGGAGTGAACCTGACTGTTCATACCGACTTTGAGGCTTCGAAGCCGGGTAGCTCAGCCGGATTTGATCCGGCGGTTCTGCCGACTGTCACGCCTTCGAGGGGGGACTGTCCTCTGAGTTCAGGCCGAATTTAGTGAATTTCCTAAGTCGGGAAGTGATCCAAACGGGGATGGGAGTGAACCAGACAGCTCATATCGACTTTGAGGCTTCGGGACCTGTAGCTCAGCCGGACTTGACCTGGCGGTTCTGCCGACTTCTACGCCTTCGAGGGGGGACTCTCCTCTAAGCTCAGGCCGAATTTGGTGAATTCCCTAAGTCGGGAAGTGGTCCAAACGGGGATGGGAGTGAACCTGACAGCTCATACCGACTTTGAGGCTTCCAAGCCGGGTAGCTCAGCCGGATTTGACCCGGCCGTTCTGCCGACTGTCACGCCTTCGAGGGGGGACTGTCCTCTGAGTTCAGGCCGAATTTAGTGAATTTCCTAAGTCGGGAAGTGGTCCAAACTGGGATGGGAGTGAACCTGACAGCTCATACCGACTTTGAGGCTTCGGGACCGGGTAGCTCAGCCGGATTTGACCCGGCGATTCTGCCGACATCCACGCCTTCGAGGGGGGAGTCTCCTCTGAGTTCAGACCGAATTTGGTGAAGTTCCTCGGTCGGGAAGTGGTCCAAACGGGGATGGGAGTGAACTTAACAGCTCATACCGACTTTGAGGCTTCCAAGCCGGGTAGCTCAGCCGGATTTGACCCGGTGATTCCGCCGACTGTCACGCCTTCGAGGGGGGACTCTCCTCTAAGCTCAGGCCGAATTTGGTGAATTTCCTAAGTCGGGAAGTGGTCCAAACGGGGATGGGAGTGAACCAGACTGCTCATACCGACTTTGAGGCTTCCAAGCCGGGTAGCTCAGCCGGATTTGATCCGGCGGTACTGCCGACTGTCACGCCTTCGAGGGGGGACTGTCCTCTGAGTTCAGGCCGAATTTAGTGAATTTCCTAAGTCGGGAAGTGGTCCAAACGGGGATGGGAGTGAACCTGACAGCTCATACCGACTTTGAGGCTTCGGGGCCGTGTAGCTCAGCCGGATTTGACCCGGCGATTCTGCCGACTTCCACGCCTTCGAGGGGGTACTGTCCTCTGAGTTCAGACCGAATTTGGTGAATTTCCTAAGTCGGGAAATGGCCCAAACTGGGATGGGACTGAACCTGACTGCTCATACCGATTTTGAGGCTACGGGGCCGGGTAGCTCAGCCGGATTTCATCCGGCGGTTCTGCCGATTTCTACGCCTTCGAGGTGGGACTGTCCTCTGAGTTCAGGCCGAATTTGGTGAATTTCCTAAGTCGGGAAGTGGTCAAAACCGTGATGGGAGTGAATCTGACAGCTCATACCGAATTTGAGGCTTCCAAGCCGGGTAGCTCAGCCGGATTTGACCCGGCGATTCCGCCGACTGTCACGCCTTCGAGGGGGGACTCTCCTCTAAGCTCAGGCCGAAATTGATGAATTTCCTAAGTCGGGAAGTGATCCAAACGGGAATGGGAGTGAACCTGACAGCTCACACCGACTGTGAGGCTTCCAAGCCGGGTAGCTCAGCCGGACTTGACCCGGCGGTTCTGCCGACTGTCACGCCTTCGAGGGGGGACTCTCCTCTAAGCTCCGGCCGAATTTGGTGAATTCCCTAAGTCGGGAAGTGTTCCAAACGGGGATGGGAGTGAACCTGACAGCTCATACCGACTTTGAGGCTTCCAAGCCGGGTAGCTCAGCCGGATTTGACCCGACCGTTCTGCCGACTGTTACGCCTTCGAGGGGGGACTGTCCTCTGAGTTCAGGCCGAATTTAGTGAATTTCCTAAGTCGGGAAGTGGTCCAAACGGGGATGGGAGTGAACCTGACAGCTCTTACCGACTTTGAGGCTTCGGGGCCGGGTAGCTCAGCCGGATTTGACCCGGCGATTCTGCCGACATCCACGCCTTCGAGGGGGGAGTCTCCTCTGAGTCCAGACCGAATTTGGTGAAGTTCCTAAGTCGGGAAGTGGTCCAAACGGGGATGGGAGTGAACCTGACAGCTCATACCGACTTTGAGGCTTCCAAGCCGGGTAGCTCTGCCGGATTTGACCCGGCGATTCCGCCGACTGTCACGCCTTCGAGGGGGGACTCTCCTCTGAGTTCAGGCCGAATTTGGTGAACTTCCTAAGTCGGGAAGTGGTCCAAACGGGGATGGGAGTGAACCTGACAGCTCATACCGACTTTGAGGCTTCCAAGCCGGGTAGCTCAGCCAGATTTGACCCGGCGGTCCTGCCGACTGTCACGCCTTCGAGGGGGGACTCTCCTCTAAGCTCAGGCCAAATTTGGTGAATTTCCTAAGTCGGGAGGTAGTCCAAACAGGGATGGGAGTGAACCTGACAGCTCATACCGACTTTGAGGCTTCCAAGCCGGGTAGCTCAGCCGGATTTGACCCGGCGGTTCTGCCGACTGTCACGCCTTCGAGGGGGGACTCTCATCTAAGGTCAGGCTGAATTTGGTGAATTCCCTACGTCGGGAAGTGGTCCAAACGGTGATGGGAGTGAACCTGACAGCTCATACCGACTTTGAGGCTTCGGGGCCGGGTAGCTCAGCCGGATTTGACCCGGCGATTCTGCTGACTGTCACGCCTTCGAGGGGGGACTGTCCTCTGAGTTCAGGCCGAATTTGGTGAATTTCCCGAGTCGGGAAGTGGTCCAAACGGGGATGGGAGTGAACCTGACAGCTCATACAGACTTTGAGGCTTCCAAGCCGGGTAGCTCAGACGGATTTGACCCGGCGTTCTGCCGACTGTCACGCCTTCGAGGGGGGACTCTCCTCTAAGTTCAGGCCGAATTTGGTGAATTTCCTAAGTCGAGAAGTGATCCAAACGGGGATGGGAGTGAACCTGACAGCTCATACCGTCTTTGAGGCTTCGGGGCCGGGTAGCTCAGCCGGATTTGATCCGGCGGTTCTGCTGACTTCTACGCCTTCGAGGGGGGACTGTCCTCTGAGTTCAGGCCGAATTTGGTGAATTTCCTAAGTCGGGAAGTGGTCCAAAAGGTGATGGGAGTGAACCTGACAGCTCATACCGACTTTGGGGATTCCAAGCCGTGTAGCTCAGCCGGATTTGACCCGGCGATTCCGCCGACTGTCACGCCTTCGAGGGGGGACTGTCCTCTAAGTTCAGGCCGAATTTGGTGAATTTCCTAAGTCGGGAAGTGATCCAAACGGGAATGGGAGTGAACCTGACAGCTCATACCGACTGTGAGGCTTCCAAGCCGTGTAGCTCAGCCGGACTTGACCCGGCGGTTCTGCCGACTTCTACGCCTTCGAGGGGGGACTCTCCTCTAAGCTCAGGCCGAATTTGGTGAATTCCCTAAGTCGGGAAGTGGTCCAAACGGGGATGGGAGTGAACCTGACAGCTCATACCGACTTTGAGGCTTCCAAGCCGGGTAGCTCAGCCGGATTTGACCCGGCCGTTCTGCCGACTGTCACGCCTTCGAGGGGGGACTGTCCTCTGAGTTCAGGCCGAATTTAGTGAATTTCCTAAGTCGGGAAGTGGTCCAAACTGGGATGGGAGTGAACCTGACAGCTCATACCGACTTTGGGGATTCCAAGCAGGGTAGCTCAGCCGGATTTGACCCGGCGGTTCTGCCGACTGTCACGCCTTCGAGGGGGTACTGTCCTCTGAGTTCATGCCGAATTTGGTGAATTTCCTAAGTCGGGAAATGGCCCAAACTGGGATGGGACTGAACCTGACTGCACATACCGACTTTAAGGCTTCGGGTCCGGGTAACTCCGCCGGATTTGATCCGGCCGTTCTGCCGACTTCTACCCCTTCGAGGGGGTACTCTCCTCTAAGTTCAGGCCGAATTTGGTGAATTTCATAAGTCGGGAAGTGGTCGAAACGGAGATGGGAGTGAACCAGACAGCTCATACCGACTTTGGGGCTTCCAAGCCGGGTAGCTCTGCCGGATTTGACCCGGCGATTCCGCCGACTGTCACGCCTTCGAGGGGGGACTGTCCTCTGAGTTCAGGCCGAATTTGGTGAACTTCCTAAGTCGGGAAGTAGTCCAAACGGGGATGGGAGTGAACCTGACAGCTCATAACGACTTTGAGGCTTCCAAGCCGGGTAGCTCAGCCGGATTTGACCCGGGGGTTCTGCCGACTGTCACGCCTTCGAGGGGGGACTCTCCTCTAAGGTCAGGCTGAATTTCGTGAATTTCCTAAGTCGGGAAGTGGTCCAAACGGGGATGGGAGTGAATCTGACTGCTCATACCGACTTTGAGGCTTCGGGGCCGGGTAGCTCAGCCGGATTTGATCCGGCCGTTCTGCCGACTTCTACCCCTTCGAGGGGGGACTCTCCTCTAAGTTCAGGCCGAATTTGGTGAATTTCCTAAGTCGGGAAGTGGTCGAAACGGAGATGGGAGTGAACCTGACCGCTCATACCGACTTTGAGTCTTCCAAGCCGGGTAGCTCAGCCGGATTTGACCCGGCGGTTCTGCCGACTGTCACGTCTTCGAGGGGGGACTCTCCTCTAAGCTCAGACCGAATTTGGTGAATTTCCTAAGGCGGGAGGTGGTCCAAACGGGGATGGGAGTGAACCTGACTGCTCATACCGACTTTGAGGCTTCGGGGCCGTGTAGCTCAGCCGGCTTTGATCCGGCGGTTCTGCCGACTTCTACGCCTTCGAGGGGGGACTCTCCACTGCGTTCAGGCCGAATTTGGTGAATTTCCCGATTCGGGAAGTGGTCCAAACGGTGATGGGAGTGAACCTGACAGCTCATACCGACTTTGAGGCTTCCAAGCAGGGTAGCTCAGCCGGATTTGACCCGGCGGTCCTGCCGACTGTCACGTCTTCGAGGGGGGACTCTCCTCTAAGCTCAGGCCGAATTTGGTGAATTTCCTAAGTCGGGAAGTGGTCCAAACGGGGATGGGAATGAACCTGACAGCTCATACCGACTTTGGGGATTCCAAGCCGGGTAGCTCAGCCGGATTTGATCCGGCGGTTCTGCCGACTGTCACGCCTTCGAGGGGGGACTGTCCTCTGAGTTCAGACCGAATTTGGTGAATTTCCTAAGTCGGGAAATGGCCCAAACGGGGATGGGATTGAACCTGACTGCTCATACCGACGTTGAGGCTTCGGGGCCGGGTAGCTCAGCCGGATTTGATCCGGCGGTTCTACCGACTTCTACGCCTTCGAGGGGGGACTGTCCTCTGAGTTCCGTCCGAATTTGGTGAATTTCCTAAGTCGGGAAGTGGTCCAAACGGGGATGGGAGTGAACCTGACAGCTCATACCGACTTTGGGGCTTCCAAGCCGGGTAGCTCTGCCGGATTTGACCCGGCGATTCCGCCGACTGTCACGCCTTCGAGGGGGGACTCTCCTCTAAGTTCAGGCCGAATTTGGTGAATTTCCTAAGTCGGGAAGTGTCCAAACGGGGATGGGAGTGAACTTAACTTCGCATACCGACTTTGAGGCTTCCAAGCCGGGTAGCTCAGCCGGATTTGACCCGGCGATTCCGCCGACTGTCACGACTTCGAGGGGGGACTCTCCTCTAAGTTCAGGCCGAATTTGGTGAATTTCCTAAGTCGGGAAGTGGTCCACACGGGGATGGGAGTGAACCTGACTGCTCATACCGACTTTGAGGCTTCCAAGCCGGGTAGCTCAGCCGGATTTGATCCGGCGGTTCTGCCGACTGTCACGCCTTCGAGGGGGGACTGTCCTCTGAGTTCAGGCCGAATTTAGTGAATTTCCTAAGTCGGGAAGTGGTCCAAACGGGGATGGGAGTGAACCTGACAGCTCATACCGACTTTGAGGCTTCGGGGCAGTGTAGCTCAGCCGGATTTCACCCGGCGATTCTGCCGACTTCCACGCCTTCGAGGGGGTACTGTCCTCTGAGTTCAGGCCGAATTTGGTGAATTTCCTAAGTCGGGAAATGGCCCAAACTGGGATGGGACTGAACCTGACTGCTCATACCGACTTTAAGGCTTCGGGTCCGGGTAGCTCCGCCGGATTTGATCTGGCGTTTCTGCCGACTTCTACGCCTTCGAGGGGGGACTGTCCTCTGAGTTCAGGCCGAATTTGGTGAATTTCCTAAGTCGGGAAGTGGTCCAAACGGGGATGGGAGTGAACCTGACAGCTCATACCGACTTTGAGGCTTCCAAGCCGGGTAGCTCTGCCGGATTTGAACTTGCGATTCCGCCGACTGTTACGCCTTCGAGGGGGTACTCTCCTCTGAGTTCAGGCCGAATTTGGTGAACTTCCTAAGTCGGGAAGTGGTCCAAACGGGGATGGGAGTGAACCTGACAGCTCATACAGACTTTGAGGCTTCCAAGCCGTGTAGCTCAGCCGGATTTGACCCGGCGGTCCTGCCGAATGTCACACCTTCGAGGGGGGACTCTCCTCTAAGTCCAGGCCAAATTTGGTGAATTTCCTAAGTCGGTAAGTAGTCCAAACGGGGATGGGAGTGAACCTGACTGCTCATACCGACTTTGAGGCTTCCAAGCCGGGTAGCTCAGCCGGGTTTGACCCGGCGGTTCTGCCGACTTCCACGCCTTCGAGGGGGGACTCTCGACTAAGCTCAGGCTGAATTTGGTGAATTTCCTAAGTCGGGAAGTGGTCCAAACGGGGATGGGAGTGAACCTGATTGCTCATACCGACTTTGAGGCTTCGGGACCGGGTAGCTCAGCCGGATTTGATCCGGCGGTTCTGCCGACTTCTACGCCTTCGAGGGGGGACTCTCCTCTAAGTTCAGGCCGAATTTGGTGAATTTCTTAACTCGGGAAGTGGTCCAAACGGGGATGGGAGTGAACCTGACAGCTCATACCGTCTTTGAGTCTTCCAAGCCGTGTAGCTCAGCCGGATTTGACCCGGCGGTACAGCCGACTGTCAAGCCTTCGAAGGGGGACTCTCCTCTAAGCTCAGGCCGAATTAGGTGAATTTCCTGAGTCGGGAAGTGGTCCAAACGGGAATGGGAGTGAAACTGACAGCTCATACCGACTTTGGGGATTCCAAGCCGGCTAGCTCAGCCAGATTTGACCCGGCGGTTCTGCCGACTTCTACGCCTTCGAGGGGGGACTCTCCTCTAAGCTCAGGCCGAATTTGGTGAATTCCCTAAGTCGGGAAGTGGTCCAAACGGGGATGGGAGTGAACCTGACAGCTCATACCGACTTTGAGGCTTCCAAGCCGGGTAGCTCAGCCGGATTTGACCCGGCCGTTCTGCCGACTGTCACGCCTTCGAGGGGGGAGTCTCCTCTGAGTTCAGACCGAATTTGGTGAATTTCCTAAGTCGGGAAATGGCCCAAACTGGGATGGGACTGAACCTGACTGCACATACCGACTTTAAGGCTTCGGGTCCGGGTAACTCCGCCGGATTTGATCCGGCCGTTCTGCCGACTTCTACCCCTTCGAGGGGGGACTCTCCTCTAAGTTCAGGCCGAATTTGGTGAATTTCATAAGTCGGCAAGTGGTCGAAACGGAGATGGGAGTGAACCAGACAGCTCATACCGACTTTGGGGCTTCCAAGCCGGGTAGCTCTGCCGGATTTGACCCGGGGGTTCTGCCGACTGTCACGCCTTCGAGGGGGGACTCTCCTCTAAGGTCAGGCTGAATTTCGTGAATTTCCTAAGTCGGGAAGTGGTCCAAACGGGGATGGGAGTGAATCTGACTGCTCATACCGACTTTGAGGCTTCGGGGCCGGGTAGCTCAGCCGGATTTGATCCGGCCGTTCTGCCGACGTCTACCCCTTCGAGGGGGGACTCTCCTCTAAGTTCAGGCCGAATTTGGTGAATTTCCTAAGTCGGGAAGTGGTCGAAACGGAGATGGGAGTGAACCTGACAGCTCATACCGACTTTGAGTCTTCCAAGCCGGGTAGCTCAGCCGGATTTGACCCGGCGGTTCTGCCGACTGTCACGTCTTCGAGGGGGGACTCTCCTCTAAGCTCAGACCGAATTTGGTGAATTTCCTAAGGCGGGAAGTGGTCCAAACGGGGATGGGAGTGAACCTGACTGCTCATACCGACTTTGAGGCTTCGGGGCCGTGTAGCTCAGCCGGCTTTGATCCGGCGGTTCTGCCGACTTCTACGCCTTCGAGGGGGGACTCTCCACTGCGTTCAGGCCGAATTTGGTGAATTTCCCGATTCGGGAAGTGGTCCAAACGGTGATGGGAGTGAACCTGACAGCTCATACCGACTTTGAGGCTTCCAAGCAGGGTAGCTCAGCCGGATTTGACCCGGCGGTCCTGCCGACTGTCACGTCTTCGAGGGGGGACTCTCCTCTAAGCTCAGGCCGAATTTGGTGAATTTCCTAAGTCGGGAAGTGGTCCAAACGGGGATGGGAGTGAACCTGACAGCTCATACCGACTTTGGGGATTCCAAGCCGGGTAGCTCAGCCGGATTTGATCCGACGGTTCTGCCGACTGTCACGCCTTCGAGGGGGGGCCTGCCCTCTGAGTTCAGACCGAATTTGGTGAATTTCCTAAGTCGGGAAATGGCCCAAACGGGGATGGGATTGAACCTGACTGCTCATACCGACGTTGAGGCTTCGGGGCCGGGTAGCTCAGCCGGATTTGATCCGGCGGTTCTACCGACTTCTACGCCTTCGAGGGGGGACTGTCCTCTGAGTTCCGTCCGAATTTGGTGAATTTCCTAAGTCGGGAAGTGGTCCAAACGGGGATGGGAGTGAACCTGACAGCTCATACCGACTTTGGGGCTTCCAAGCCGGGTAGCTCTGCCGGATTTGACCCGGCGATTCCGCCGACTGTCACGCCTTCGAGGGGGGACTCTCCTCTAAGTTCAGGCCGAATTTGGTGAATTTCCTAAGTCGGGAAGTGTCCAAACGGGGATGGGAGTGAACTTAACTTCTCATACCGACTTTGAGGCTTCCAAGCCGGGTAGCTCAGCCGGATTTGACCCGGCGATTCCGCCGACTGTCACGACTTCGAGGGGGGACTCTCCTCTAAGTTCAGGCCGAATTTGGTGAATTTCCTAAGTCGGGAAGTGGTCCACACGGGGATGGGAGTGAACCTGACTGCTATACCGACTTTGAGGCTTCCAAGCCGGGTAGCTCAGCCGGATTTGATCCGGCGGTTCTGCCGACTGTCACGCCTTCGAGGGGGGACTGTCCTCTGAGTTCAGGCCGAATTTAGTGAATTTCCTAAGTCGGGAAGTGGTCCAAACGGGGATGGGAGTGAACCTGACAGCTCATACCGACTTTGAGGCTTCGGGGCAGTGTAGCTCAGCCGGATTTCACCCGGCGATTCTGCCGACTTCCACGCCTTCGAGGGGGTACTGTCCTCTGAGTTCAGGCCGAATTTGGTGAATTTCCTAAGTCGGGAAATGGCCCAAACTGGGATGGGACTGAACCTGACTGCTCATACCGACTTTAAGGCTTCGGGTCCGGGTAGCTCCGCCGGATTTGATCCGGCGTTTCTGCCGACTTCTACGCCTTCGAGGGGGGACTGTCCTCTGAGTTCAGGCCGAATTTGGTGAATTTCCTAAGTCGGGAAGTGGTCCAAACGGGGATGGGAGTGAACCTGACAGCTCATACCGACTTTGAGGCTTCCAAGCCGGGTAGCTCTGCCGGATTTGAACTTGCGATTCCGCCGACTGTCACGCCTTCGAGGGGGTACTCTCCTCTGAGTTCAGGCCGAATTTGGTGAACTTCCTAAGTCGGGAAGTGGTCCAAACGGGGATGGGAGTGAACCTGACAGCTCATACAGACTTTGAGGCTTCCAAGCCGTGTAGCTCAGCCGGATTTGACCCGGCGGTCCTGCCGAATGTCACACCTTCGAGGGGGGACTCTCCTCTAAGCCCAGGCCAAATTTGGTGAATTTCCTAAGTCGGTAAGTAGTCCAAACGGGGATGGGAGTGAACCTGACTGCTCATACCGACTTTGAGGCTTCCAAGCCGGGTAGCTCAGCCGGATTTGACCCGGCGGTTCTGCCGACTTCCACGCCTTCGAGGGGGGACTCTCGACTAAGCTCAGGCTGAATTTGGTGAATTTCCTAAGTCGGGAAGTGGTCCAAACGGGGATGGGAGTGAACCTGATTGCTCATACCGACTTTGAGGCTTCGGGACCGGGTAGCTCAGCCGGATTTGATCCGGCGGTTCTGCCGACTTCTACGCCTTCGAGGGGGGACTCTCCTCTAAGTTCAGGCCGAATTTGGTGAATTTCTTAACTCGGGAAGTGGTCCAAACGGGGATGGGAGTGAACCTGACAGCTCATACCGTCTTTGAGTCTTCCAAGCCGGGTAGCTCAGCCGGATTTGACCCGGCGGTACAGCCGACTGTCAAGCCTTCGAAGGGGGACTCTCCTCTAAGCTCAGGCCGAATTAGGTGAATTTCCTGAGTCGGGAAGTGGTCCAAACGGGAATGGGAGTGAAACTGACAGCTCATACCGACTTTGGGGATTCCAAGCCGGGTAGCTCAGCCAGATTTGACCCGGCGGTTCTGCCGACTGTCACGCCTTCGAGGGGGGACTGTCCTCTGAGGTCAGACCGAATTTGGTGAATTTCCTAAGTCGGGAAATGGCCCAAACGGGGATGGGAGTGAACATGACTGCTCATACCGACTTTGAGGCTTCGGGGCCGGGTAGCTCAGCCGGATTTGATCCGGCGGTTCTGCCGACTTCTACGCCTTCGAGGGGTGACTGTCCTCTGAGTTCAGGCCGAATTTGGTGAATTTCCTAAGTCGGGAAGTGGTCCAAACGGGGATGGGAGTGAACCAGACAGCTCATACCGACTTTGGGGCTTCCAAGCCGGGTAGCTCTGCCGGATTTGACCCGGCGATTCCGCCGACTGTCACGCCTTCGAGGGGGGACTGTCCTCTGAGTTCAGGCCGAATTTGGTGAATTTCCTAAGTCGGGAAGTAGTCCAAACGGGGATGTGAGTGAACCTGAAAGCTCATACCGACTTTGAGGCTTCCTAGCCGGGTAGCTCAGCCGGATTTGACCCGGCGGTTCTGCCGACTGTCACGCCTTCGAGGGGGGACTCGCCTCTAAGCTCAGGCCGAATTTGGTGAATTTCCTAAGTTGGGAAGTGGTCCAAACGGGAATGGGAGTGAACCTGACTGCTCATACCGACTTTGAGGCTTCGGGGCCGAGTAGCTCAGCCGGATTTGATCCGGCCGTTCTGCCGACTACTACCCCTTCGAGATGGGACTCTCCTCTAAGTTCAGGCCGAATTTGGTGAATTTCCTAAGTCGGGAAGTGGTCCAAACGGGGATGGGAGTGAACCTGACAGCTCATACCGACTTTGGGTCTTCCAAGCCGGGTAGCTCAGCCGGATTTGTCTCGGCTGTTCTGCCGACTGTCACGTCTTCGACGGGGGACTCTCCTCTAAGCTCAGACCGAATTTGGTGAATTTCCTAAGTCGGGAAGTGGTCCAAACGGGGATGGGAGTGAACCTGACTGCTCATACCGACTTTGAGGCTTTGGGGCCGTGTAGCTCAGCCGGATTGGATCCGGCGGTTCTGCCGACTTCTACGCCTTCGAGGGGGGACTCTCCACTGAGTTCAGGCCGAATTTAGTGAATTTCCCGAGTCGGGAAGTGGTCCAAACGGGGATGGGAGTGAACCTGACAGCTCATACCGACTTTGGGGCTTCCAAGCCGTGTAGCTCAGCCGGATTTGACCCGGCGATTCCGCCGACTGTCACGTCTTCGAGGAGGGACTGTCCTCTGAGTTCAGGCCGAATTTGGTGAATTTCCCGAGTCGGGAAGTGATCCAAACGGGAATGGGAGTGAACCTGACAGCTCATACCGACTTTGAGGCTTCCAAGCAGGGTAGCTCAGCCGGATTTGACCCGGCGGTCCTGCCGACTGTCACGTCTTCGAGGGGGGACTCTCCTCTAAGCTCAGGCCGAATTTGGTGAATTTCCTAAGTCGGGAAATGGCCCAAACGGGGATGGGAGTGAACCTGACAGCTCATACCGACTTTGGGGATTCCAAGCCGGGTAGCTTAGCCGGATTTGATCCGGCGGTTCTGCCGAGTGTCACGCCTTCGAGGGGGGGTACTGTCCTCTGAGTTCAGACCGAATTTGGTGAATTTCCTAAGTCGGGAAATGGCCCAAACGGGGATGGGAGTGAACCTGACTGCTCATACCGACGTTGAGGCTTCGGGGCCGGGTAGCTCAGCCGGATTTGATCCTGCGGTTCTACCGACTTCTACGCCTTCGAGGGGGGACTGTCCTCTGAGTTCAGGCCGAATTTGGTGAATTTCCTAAGTCGGGAAGTGGTCCAAATGGTGATGGGAGTGGACCAGACATCTCATACCGACTTTGGGGCTTCCAAGCCGGGTAGCTCTGCCGGATTTGACCCGGCGATTCCACCGACTGTCACGCCTTCGAGGGGGGACTGTCCTCTCAGTTCAGGCCGAATTTGGTGAACTTCCTACGTCGGGAAGTGGTCCAAACGTGGATGGGAGTGAACCTGAGAGCTCATACCGACTTTGAGGCTTCCAAGCCGGGTAGCTCAGCCGGATTTGACCCGGCGGTCCTGCCGACTGTCATGCCTTCGAGGGGGGACTCGCCTCTAAGCTCAGGCCGAATTTGGTGAACTTCCTAAGTCGGGAAGTGGTTGAAACGGGGATGGGAGTGAACCTGACTGCTCATACCGACTTTGAGGCTTCGGGGCTTGGTAGCTCAGCCGGATTTGACCCGGCGATTCTGCCGACTGTCACGCCTTCGAGGGGGGACTGTCCTCTGAGATCAGGCCGAATTTGGTGAATTTCCCGTGTCGGGAAGTGATCCAAACGGGAATGGGAGTGAACCTGACAGCTCATACCGACTTTGAGGCTTCCAAGCAGGGTAGCTCAGCCGGATTTGACCCGGCGGTTCTGCCGACTGTCACGCCTTCGAGGGGGGACTCTCCTCTAAGCTCAGGCCGAATTTGGTGAATTTCCTAAGTCGGGAAGTGGTCCAAACGGGGATGGGAGTGAACCTGACAGCTCATACCGACTTTGGGGATTCCAAGCCGTGTAGCTCAGCCGGATTGGACCCGGCGGTTCTGCCGACTGTCACGCCTTCGAGGGGGGGTACTGTCCTCTGAGTTCAGACCGAATTTGGTGAATTTCCTAATTCGGGAAATGGCCCAAACGGGGATGGGAGTGAACCTGACTGCTCATACCGACGTTGAGGATTCGGGGCCGGGTAGCTCAGCCGGATTTGATCCGGCGGTTCTACCGACTTCTACGCCTTCGAGGGGGGACTGTCCTCTGAGTTCAGGCCGAATTTGGTGAATTTCCTAAGTCGGGAAGTGGTCCAAACGGGGATGGGAGTGAACCAGACAGCTCATACCGACTTTGGGGCTTCCAAGCCGGGTAGCTCTGCCGGATTTGACCCGACGATTCCGCCGACTGTCACACCTTCGAGGGGGGACTGTCCTCTGTGTTCAGGCCGAATTTGGTGAACTTCCTACGTCGGGAAGTGGTCCAAACGTGGATGGAAGTGAACCTGAGAGCTCATACCGACTTTGAGGCTTCCAAGCCGGGTAGCTCAGCCGGATTTGACCCGGCGGTCCTGCCGACTGTCATGCCTTCGAGGGGGGACTCGCCTCTAAGCTCAGGCCGAATTTGGTGAACTTCCTAAGTCGGGAAGTGGTTGAAACGGGGATGGGAGTGAACCTGACTGCTCATACCGACTTTGAGGCTTCGGGGCTGGGTAGCTCAGCCGGATTTGACCCGGCGATTCTGCCGACTGTCACGCCTTCGAGGGGGGACTGTCCTCTGAGTTCAGGCCGAATTTGGTGAATTTCCCGAGTCGGGAAGTGATCCAAACGGGAATGGGAGTGAACCTGACAGCTCATACCGACTTTGAGTCTTCCAAGCAGGGTAGCTCAGCCGGATTTGACCCGGCGGCTCTGCCGACTGTCACGCCTTCGAGGGGGGACTCTCCTCTAAGCTCAGGCCGAATTTGGTGAATTTCCTATGTCGGGAAGTGGTCCAAACGGGGATGGGAGTGAACCTGACAGCTCCTACCGACTTTGGGGATTCCAAGCCGTGTAGCTCTGCCGGATTGGACCCGGCGGTTCTGCCGACTGTCACGCCTTCGAGGGGGGACTCTCCTCTAAGCTCAGGCCGAAATTGGTGAATTTCCTAAGTCAGGAAGTGGTCCAAACGGGGATGGGAGTGAACCTGACTGCTCATAACGACTTTGAGTCTTCGGGGTCGGGTAGCTCAGCCGGATTTGATCCGGCGGTTCTGCCGACTTCTACGCCTTCGAGGGGGGACTCTCCTCTAAGTTCAGGCCGAATTTGGTGAATTTCCTAAGTTGGGAAGTGGTCCAAACGGGGATGGGAGTGAACCTGACTGCTCATACCGACTTTGAGGCTTCTGGGCCGTGTACCTCTGCCGGATTTGATCCGGCGGTTCTGCCGACTTCTACCCCTTCGAGGGGGGACTCTCCTCTAAGGTCAGGCCGAATTTAGTGAATTTCCTAAGTCGGGAAGTGGTCCAAACGGGGATGGGAGTGAACCTGACAGCTCATACCGACTTTGTGGCTTCCAAGCCGTGTAGCTCAGCCGGATTTGACCCGACGATTGCGCCGACTGTCACGCCTTCGAGGGGGGACTGTCCTTTGAGTTCAGGCCGAATTTGGTGAATTTCCCGAGTCGGGAAGCGGTCCAAACGGGGATGTCAAGCACAACGCTATCTATCATTTCTACAAACTGCATTAATTAAATCATTGAATTGATTCAATGAGTCAAACCATAATCGTTGTTTCAATGAAGCAAACATTTCGTGATTCACTGGTTTAGTGAATCCTACTGCACTCGTTCATTCAATGAAACAAAGTGCACTCATTCAATTCAGTGTTGCAGACTGTATGTCTTAATTCACTGAGTAGAGATTCTCTCATTCATTCAATGGGTCAAGCTTAATGCTTTCATTCAATGACACAAGCAGCATTCATTGAATCATTGAATCAAACTACAATCACTGCTTCAGGGAATCAAACCGTATGCCTTGTTTGAAGGGATCAAACCTAACTCAGTTAGTGAATCAAACTTCACACGTTCATTCATTGAAAGAGGCTGCACTTGTCAATTCAATGAGCAGAGCTAGTCTCATTCGTTCAATGTCACAAGCTTCACACATTGTCTCAATCGACCTGCACACATTCACTCCATGAACTAAACTGCACCTGTTCATTCAATGAGTGGGTCTTCTCTCATTCCTTCAAAGTGTCAAGCACAACGCTATCAATCTTTTCAACAAACTGCATTCATTAAATCATTGAATTGATTCAATGAATCAAACCATAATTCTTGTTTCAATGAAACAAACATTTCGTGATTCACTTGTTTAGTGAATCCTACTGCACTCGTTCATTCAATGAGTCAAAATCCACTCATTCAATTCAGTGTTACAGAGTATATTTCTTAATTCACTGAGTAGAGATTCTCTCATTCATTAAATGGGTCAAGCTTAATGCTTGCATTCAATGACACAAGCTGCATTCATTGAATTATTGAATCAAACTACAGTCACTGATTCAGGGAATCAAACTTTATTCCTTGTTTGAATGGAACTAACCTAACTCAGTTAGTGAATCAAACTGCACACGTTCATTCATTGAAAGAGGCTGCACTTGTCAATTCAATTAACTGAGCTAGTCTCAGTCGTTCAATGACACAACCTTCACACATTGTCTCAATCGAACTGCACACATTCAATCCATGAACTAAACTGCACCTGTTCATTCAATGAGTGGAGCTTCTCTCATTCCTTCAAAGTGTCAAGCACAACGCTATCAATCTTTTCAACAAACTGCATTCATTAAGTCATTGAATTGATTCAATGAGTCAAACCATAATCCTTGTTTCAATGAAACAAACATTTCGTGATTCACTTGTTTAGTGAATCCTACTGCACTCGTTCATTCAATGAAACAAAGTCCACTCATTCAATTCAGTGTTGCAGACTGTATGTCTTAATTCAATGAGTAGAGATTCTCTCATTCATTCCATGGTTCAAGCTTAATGCTTTCATTCAATGACACAAGCTGCATTCATTGAATCATTGAATCAAACTACAGTCACTGATTCAGCGAATCAAACCTTATTCCTTGTTTGAATGGAACAAACCTAACTCAGTTAGTGAATCAAACTGCACACGTTCATTCATTGAAAGAGGCTGCACTTGTCAATTCAATAAGAAGAGCTGCTCTCATTCGTTCAGTGTCACAAGCTTCACACATTGTCTCAATCGAACTGCCCACATTCACTCCATGAACTAAACTGCACCTGTTGATTCAATGAGTGGAGGGACTCTCATTCCTTCAAAGTGTCAAGCACAACGCTTTCATTCAATTATACAATCTGCATTCATTAAATCATTGAATTGATTCAATGAATCAATTCCTTGTTTAAATGGAACAAACATTTTGTGATCTACTTGTTTAGTGAATCGTACTGCACTCGTTCATTCAATGAAATAAACTTCACTCGTTCAATTCAATGAAACAGAATGCAGGTCTTAATTCACTGAGTAGAGCTTCTCTCATCCTTTCAGACTGTCAAGATTAACGCTTTCATTCAATGACACAAGCTGCATTCATTGAATCATTGAATCAAACTACAATCACTGATTCAATGAATCAAACCTTATTCCTTGTTTCACTGGAACAAACCTAAGTCACTCAGGTTAGTGAATCAAACTGCACACGTTCATTCAATGAAAGAGGCTGCACTTGTCAATTCAGAAAGTAGAGCTGCTCTCATTCGTTCAGTGTCACAAGCTTCACACATTGTCTCAAACTGCACACATTCACTCCGTGAAGTAAACTGCACCTGTTGATTCAATCAGTGGAGGGTCTCTCATTCATTCAAAGTGTCAAGCACAACGCTTTCATTCAATTATACAAACTGCATTCATTAAATCATTGAATTGATACAATGAATCAAACCGTATTCCTTGTTTCAATGGAACAAACATTTTGTGATCTACTTGTTTAGCGAATCGTACTGCACTCGTTCATTGAATGAAATAAACTGCACTCGTTCAATTCAATGATACAGACTGCAGGTCTTAATTCAATGAGTAGAGATACTCTCATGCATTCAATGGGTCAAGCTTAATGCTTTCATTCAATGACACAAGCTGCATTCATTGAATCATTGAATCAAACTACAATCACTGCTTCAGAGAATCAAACCTTATTCGTTGTTTGAATGGAACAAACCGAACTCAGTTAGTGAAACAAACGGCACATGTTCATTCATTGAAAAAGGCTGCACATGTCAATTTAAAGAGCAGAGCAAGTCTCATTCGTTCAATGTCACAAGCTTCACACATTGTCTCACTCAAACTGCACACATTCATTCCATGAACTAAAATGCACCTGTTAATTCAATGAGTGGAGCTTCTCTCATTCCTTCAAAGTGTCAAGCACAACGCTATCAATCTTTTGTACAAACTGCATTCATTAAGCCATTGAATTGATTCAATGAGTCAAACCATATTCCTTGTTTCAATGGAACAAACCTAAGTCACTCAGGTTAGTGAATCAAACTGCACACGTTCATTCATTGGAAGAGGCTGCACTTGTCAATTCAATGAGCAGAGCTAGTCTCATTCGTTCAATGTCAAAAGTTCCACACATTGTCTCAATCGAACTGCCCACATTCACTCCATGAACTAAACTGCTCCTGTTAATTCAATGAGTAGTGGGTCTCTCGTTCCTTCAAAGTGTCAAGCACAACGCTTTCATTCAATTATACAAACTAAATTCATTAAATCTTTCAATTGATTCAATGAATCAAACCATATTCCTTGTTTCAATGGAACAAACATTTCGTGATTCACTTGTTTAGTGAATCCTACTGCACTCGTTCATTCAATGAAACAAAACGCATTCATTGATAGAGACAGCAGAACTCAATTCAATGAATAGAGCTTCTCTCATCCATTCAATGGGTCAAGCTTAATGCTTTCATCCAATGAATCAAGCTGCATTCATTGTATCATTCAATAAAACTACAATCACTGATTCAATGAATCAAACCTTATTCCTTGTTTCACTGGAACAAACCTAAGTCACTCAGGTTAGTGAATCAAACTGCACACGTTCATTCAATGAAAGAGGCTATACTTGTCAATTCAGAAAGTAGAGCTGCTCTCATTCGTTCAGTGTCACAAGCTTCACACATTGTCTCAAGCGAACTGCACACATTCACTCCGTGAAGTAAACTGCACCTGTTGATTCAATCAGTGGAGGGTCTCTCATTCCTTCAAAGTGTCAAGCACAACGCTTTCATTCAATTATACAAACTGCATTCATTAAATCACTGAATTGATTCAATGAATCAAACCATAATCCTTGTTTCAATGGAACAAACATTTTGTGATCTACATGTTTAGCGAATCGTACTGCACTCGTTCATTGAATGAAATAAACTGCACTCGTTCAATTCAATGATACAGACTGCAGGTCTTAATTCAATGAGTAGAGATACTCTCATGCATTCAATGGGTCAAGCTTAATGCTTTCATTCAATGACACAAGCTGCATTCATTGAATCATTGAATCAAACTACAATCACTGCTTCAGGGAATCAAACCTTATTCGTTGTTTGAATGGAACAAACCTAACTCAGTTAGTGAATCAAACTGCACACCTTCATTCATTGAAAAAGGCTGCACTTGTCTATACAATGAGCAGAGCTAATCTCATTCGTTCCATGTCACAACCTTCACACATTGTCTCAATCGAACTGCACACATTCACTTCATGAACTAAACTGCACCTGTTAATTCAATGAGTGGAGCTTCTCTCATTCCTTCAAAGTGTCAAGCACAACGCTATCAATCTTTTCTACAAACTGCATTCATTAAGTCATTGAATTGATTCAATGAGTCAAACCATAATCCTTGTTACAATGAAACAAACATTTCGTGATTCACTTGTTTAGTGAATCCTACTGCACTCGTTCATTCAATGAAACAAAGTGCACTCATTCAATTCAGTGTTACAGACTGAATGTCTTAATTCATTGAGTAGTGATTCTCTCATTCATTCAATGGGTCAAGCTTAATGCTTTCATTCAATGACACAAGCTGCATTCATTGAATCATTGAATCAAACTACAGTCACTGATTCAGGCAATCAAACTTTATTCCTTGTTTGAATGGAACAAACCTAACTCAGTTAGTGAATCAAACTGCACACGTTCATTCATTGAAAGAGGCTGCAATTGTCAATTCAATAAGTAGAGCTGCTCTCATTCGTTCAGTGTCACAAGCTTCACACATTGTCTCAAACTGCACACATTCACTCTGTGAAGTAAACTGCACCTGTTGATTCAATCAGTGGATTGTCTCTCATTCATTCATAGTGTCAAGCACAACGCTTTCATTCAATTATACAAACTGCATTCATTAAATCATTGAATTGATTCAATGAGTCAAACCATAATTCTTGTTTCAATGAAACAAACATTTCGTGATTCACTTGTTTAGTGAATCCGACTCCACTCGTTCATTCAATGAAACAAAGTCCACTCATTCAATTCAGTGTTACAGACTATATTTCTTAATTCACTGAGTAGAGATTCTCTCATTCATTCAATGGGTCAAGCTTAATGCTTTCTTTCAATGACACAAGCTGCATTCATTGAATTATTGAATCAAACTACAGTCACTGATTCAGGCAATCAAACTTTATTCCTTGTTTCAATGGAACAAACCTAACTCAGTTAGTGAATCAAACTGCACACGTTCATTCATTGAAAGAGGCTGCACTTGTCAATTCAATGAACTGAGCTAGTCTCAGTCGTTCAATGACACAAGCTTCACACATTGTCTCAATCGAACTGCACACATTCACTCCATGAACTAAACTGCACCTGTTCATTCAATGAGCGGAGCTTCTCTCATTCCTTCAAAGTGTCAAGCACAACGCTATCAATCATTTCTACAAACAGCATTAATTAAATCATTGAATTGTTTCAATGAGTCAAACCATAATTCTTGTTTCAATGAAACAAACATTTCGTGATTCACTTGTTTAGTGAATCCTACTCCACTCGTTCATTCAATGAAACAAAGTCCACTCATTCAATTCAGTGTTACAGACTATATTTCTTAATTCACTGAGTAGAGATTCTCTCATTCATTCAATGGGTCAAGCTTAATGCTTTCATTCAATGATCCAAGCTGCATTCATTGAATTATTGAATCAAACTACAGTCACTGATTCAGGCAATCAAACTTTATTCCTTGTTTCAATGGAACAAACCTAACTCAGTTAGTGAATCAAACTGCACACGTTCATTCATTGAAAGAGGCTGCACTTGTCAATTCAATGAACTAAGCTAGTCTCAGTCGTTCAATGACACAACCTTCACGCATTGTCTCAATCGAATTGCACACATTCACTCCATGAACTAAACTGCACCTGTTCATTCAATGAGCGGAGCTTCTCTCATTCCTTCAAAGTGTCAAGCACACCGCTATCAATCATTTCTACAAACTGCATTCATTAAGTCATTGAATTGATTCAATGAGTCAAACCATAATCCTTGTTACAATGAAACAAACATTTCGTGATTCACTTGTTTAGTGAATCCTACTGCACTCGTTCATTCAATGAAACAAAGTGCACTCATTCAATTCAGTGTTACAGACTGTACGTCTTAATTCAATGAGGTCCCTTTGCCTCCAATCAACCCCTGCAAGCTCATATCTGATTGCATCGAAATTCACCTTGGCCTAAGTTAGAACTTGAACCTGATGACCAATTTTGTCCTTCTCCATAGCTATTTCAAAATTAATACAACTATTAGCACTGGTTCCAAAGTGCTCCCCCACTATCACATCAATCGCCTGTCCTGCTCTGTGTCCCAGAGTAGGTCAAGTTTTGCCCCTTCCTGAGTAGGCCTCTCTCCATACTGCTTGAATAAACTTACCTGAACATACTGAATAGATTCACCCCGTCAATGCCCTTAGTTCGATGCCGGTCCCAGTGTATGTTAGGAAAATTAAAATCTCCTAATATGACAATCCTATTGGTTCTGCAAGTGTCCTCATTCTCTCTTCGTACTTTTGTTCCTTTAATTCCTGCTTACTATTCGGGAGACTACATTGCAAGCCCGATAATGTCACCAATCCCTTCTTATTTCTTAAGTTCACCCTCAAAGCCTCCCTGGATGATACGTCAGTTATTTTATCTCTGATCACTGCTGTGATTCTCGCCATAATCAGAAATGCAACTCCCCCTCCCCTCCTTCCACTATCTCTGTCCCACCTTAAACTGCCAGTCCTGGCCCTCTGTTAACCGTGTTTCTGTAATGGCTTTAATATCCCAGTCTTATGTACCTATCCACTCCAGTGTTCAATGCAATACTTCTTGCATTGAAACAGATGCAATGTAATCCAACAGACATTCCTTGCTCCGTGCCGTGTTCCAACCTAACCTATGTCTTCACTTTACTGTTTCTCATTACTCTATCTCCTTCCAGCCTCGCACCTGTTTTCCCTGCTGTTGAGGATGCCACGCCCCCCCCGACCCCCACCACCACCACAGCCAAGCTATTTGAGCTCCTCTCTTGTAGCACTAGCAAACCTGCCTGCCAGAATATTGGTCCCCTTCCAGTTCAGGTATAACCCGTCTTTATTGAACAGGTCACTCCTGCTCCACAAAATATTCTAGTGATCTAAAAATTTAAACCACTGCTTCCTGCACCAATTCTTTACTCACACATTCACCTTCTATACCCCCTGCTCTTACGCTCAATAGCACATTGAACTCGAAGTATCACGGAGATTACTACTGTCATGTTCCTGGTTTTTATCCTTTTCCCAGCTCTCTCTAATCACTCTGCAGGACTCCATCACTATTTCTACCTAGATCATTTGTACCAACTACACAATGACTTATGGCTGCTTCCCTGCCCCCGGAGAACATTTTGCACCCGCTCGAAGACATCCTAGACACTGGCACGTGGAAGGCTACACACCATCCCGGATTGCCATTTGCAGTCACAGAATCTCCTGTCTGTCCCCTCCTGAATAATTACTTCTGAAGTTATTCTGCACACACAAACTTCAGACAATGTGATTCCTTCCTGGAATAGTTGAATTTGTCTGAATTCCCTTTGTTTGAAGCAGTGAGGAGATTCTCATCAGGAATCCTCCATGAGTGGTAAAACCAACTAGGCTTTTGTTTTAGCTCTCAAACATTCTTGTGATAAGGGACAGGGCAAACGAAAGGGAACAATAGAATGTTCCTTCTCAGGTAGGTTACATTTTTCTCTCTCTGATGTGAATCAGTGAGGTTATCAGACCCCACACTGTACCATGTGTGCTCTCCTTGAACATTGTCTGAACTATATGACTCCATCACATTCCCTGCTCCATGCAGGCGCATCAATGAGGCAGTCATGCACAGAATCACTTCATTAACAAAAATTGGCTCTACTTGATTTGTAAATGTGTCTATTTGTGCCTTCGTAATATAACAATAAAACGTTTAATAGCTTCACAATAAGTATGTTAAAATGAATGTGTCTTAATCTTAAACAAATACAGAAATTGCTGGACCTTGCAGCCCCTCAAACCTATCCCACAGTCCAATTGACTGTTCAGTAAAGTATTTATCAAACTCAGCCTCCATTACACACTTGGGAAAATATTCCTGCCATCTTAAGGCCACACAGCATAGGAAATTGAAATAAGGTCATTTGGCCCATCAAGTCTGCTTTGCTGTTCGCTTCATCCTGATATGTTTCTCAAAACAATTCCCCCCTTCTCACTGTAACTCTTGATCCATGTTTTAATCAAAAATGATCTCTCTGTATTAAAGACATTACACTGTTTGTGTCCCAATATGGCTCTGTGTGCGTGTGTGTGTGTTTCTGTGTCTATCTGCTTAATGACAGGGCAAAGGGTGGACATGGAGGGCTGTGCGTGTGTGTTTCTGTGTGTATCTGTTTAATGGCAGGAGCCAGGGTGGTCACGGAGGGTTGTGTGTTTGTTTCTGTATATATCTGCTTAATGATAGTAGACAGGGCGGTGGTGGTAGGTTTTCTGTGCGTGTTTCTGTGTATAACTATTTAATGGCAGGAGACAGGAGGGTATTGGTGTGTGTGTCTGTGTTTCTCTGTATATCTGTTTAATAGCAGGAGACAGAGTGGTGGTGCAGGCTTGTGTATGGGTTTCTGTGTATATCTGCTTAATGACAAGAGACAGGTTAGTGGTTGAGGGTTGTGTGTGTGTTTCTGTGTTGATCTGTTTAATGGCAGGAGACAGGATGGTGGAGCGGGGTTGTATCTGTGTGCTTCTGTATGTACCTGTTTAACGGCAGGCGACGGGTAGTGGTAGAGGGCTGCATGTGCGTGTTTCTGTGTATATCTGTTTAATTGCAGAAGACTAGGGTAGTGGTGGAGGGTTGGGTTCTTGTGTGGGTGTTTCTGTATATATCTGTTTAATGACAGAAGACAGGGTGGTGGAGGAGGGTGTGTGTGCGTTTCTGTGTACATCAGTATACTGGCAAGAGGTAAGGTGGTAATGGAGATTTGTGCGTGTGTTTCTGTACATATCTGCTTAATGGCAAGAGACTGAGTGATGCTGGAGGTTTGCGTGTCTGTGTTTCTTTGTAAAAGGTTTTAATGGCAAGAGACAGAGTGTTGCTGGTGGGTTGTGTGTGTGTTTCTGTGTATAACTGTTTAATGGCAGGATACAGGGTGTTGGTGCAGGGTTGTGTGCGCGTGTTTCTGTTTATACACCTGTTTAATGGCTGGAGATAGGGTGCTCGTGAAGGATTGTTTCTCGAACTGGAAATATGGGACCACAGGAAAATGTATTAGATCCATGTTTATGTTTCAGTTATACTAATGATTTAGATGAGAATTACAGAAAGCGTGATTAGCAAATTTAAATATTACGTCAGGATTGGTTGTATATTGGATGGGGTTTGTATAATGATTAATAGTCTAAGAAATTAATCTCATCACATTTGCCAACATTTGTCCCATACCCCTCTTAACCCTTCCTATTAATACACCCATGCCTTTTAAATGTTGTACTTGTACCAGCCTCCTGCACTTCATCTGGCAGTTCATTCCGGCCTCGCACCACGCTCTGCTTGTTAAAGTTAACATTTAGGTCCCTCTTAATCTTTATCTTCCCATCTTAAACCTATGCCTAGTAGTTTTGGACTCCCCTACCCTGGGAAATAGACCTTGAATATTCATCCTTCCCATGATTGTATAAACCTCTAGAAAATGCAGGTGTAATTCCAGTCAACACGAATGGCTGCGTTTTCAGTTATCACTGGCCAAAATTCTGAAATTCAATACTGACATCTTTTCTGTCTCCATCAAGTCACAATTCTAAAACCACTTTAATCAACGTTTTCCAGCCTTGGGTGACTGCCTGTGTGGAGTTTGCACAAACTGGCTGTGTCTGCGTGGGCTTCTTCTCGGTGCACTGGTTTCCTCCCACAATCCAGGTCAGGTGGATTGGCCATGCTAAATTGTCCATAGACTTAGGTGCATTAATCAGAGGGAAATGGTTCTGGGTGGGTTGCTCCTGGGAGGGTCAGTGTGGATTTGTTGAGCTGAAGGACCAGTTTCTTCACTGTAGGAAATCTAATCTAAGTTCCGACATAGGGTTAAACATCTCAGTGGTATTTTAGCTTTGACTTTTAGGCTCAGAGGTAGGGACACAACAACCACTCAGCAGTAGCCTCTCAAGCTGAAACATGATTCCCCTGTGTGTTCATCAGCCTGTTCTGACATGCTGTGACATACCTCCACAACAGGCAGAACATAAATCCAGATCATCTGCTCCAGAGATTGTGACATTGCCACAAGTTCATGGACTGGAATCGAATCCAGAACTCTGGCACAAGAGCAGAGGTGATATCCAGTACATAAGACTTAAACCATGCTCAGAATTTGGGTCATATTTTCAGTGTCAGGTTTCAGCTCTATATGGATTTGGTAAATTCTGATTAGCATTACTGAAAGTCACAAGCAACAGTTCTCAGTGTTAAACAAATAAAAGATATTAGCCTCAACTGTAGGATGTTGAGATCATTTGCTTTGCCATTGAGATAAACTATGAACATCTTAAATTGCTAGGCTACGATTTTCAGCTTAAATGGCTATTATCTATAAGCTGCAATATTTGGGAAAGAAATCCTGTAAACACATTCGGCACTATGAATTATCTCGAAACAATCCCAATACTGAACACCATACATGACGAAAGAGCACAACAAACATTGGCCACTGTTTCCAACTTATAACATGTTGCATCCCTCTTCCTAAAATTATTCATTGATACTAGGCAACTGTTTCCGTTCCAGACTCTCCTTACCCACTCTTTCCTCTGCCTGCACAAGACAAACCAAGCTCTGTGTCTTTGGGAAAGTCAAGGCTGGTGTTTGTAGGCTTCATGGAGAGGGAGAGTCTTTTAATTCTGAAGGGGTGGGGAGGAGGTAGTAATATCACTCACTGGGCTGAGGTGTGGCAGATGGATTTTAACTTGGATAAATGTGAGGTATTGCATTTTGGTAAAACAAACAAGGGGAGGGCTTATACAATTAATGGTAGTGCAGTGATAGTGCTGTAGAAAAGAGGGAGCCAGGGGCACAGGTATAATTCTTTGCAGCACATAGAGAGACTGACGTCTAGAGGTGCCTTTATTGCTCAGACCATTGATTTTAGAAGTTGGGAAATCATGCTGGGATCGCACTGGCAATTGGTAAAGCCTTTCAGCAGTACTCTGTGCAGTTCTGTTATTGGAACGATATTATTAAGCTGTAGAAGGTTCAGACGAGATTTAGCAGGATGTTACCAGGAACACCTCATCGTCTGCCTCGGGAGCCAACAAACACACGGCATGAACATTGGATCATTAATTTGCAAATCTTCCCTCCCCAACCCAGATCCCAGATCCAACCCTCTGACTCAGATCCGCCCTCTCGAGGTGACCTACAGATCCTCTCTGTACTCCCCACCGACCTATCACTATCACCTCCCATCTTCATTCACCTATTGTCTACCTTTCCCTCAGCCTCACTCCCACCACCGATTTGTCTTTCATCCCCCTTCCCCCTCCCCAGTCCTGAAGAAATGTCCTGCGTGAAATGTTGACTCTCTTGCTCCACGGATGCTGCCTGAAGTGCTGTGCCTTTTCCGCCACCACACTTTATCTACACTGAAATCTCCAGCATCTGCAATCCCCATTGTCTCTTAGGTACAATTCTCTTTTAACATATCCATACCGTCTATCTGTTATAATCCCACGCTCTTTGTGACACATTTTCTTGTCAGTCACAGACTGTAAACGTTCTCTCAATGTTTTACCGATATTGTAATTACTGAGCAAAGAAGCATATTTATGTTCAAATAAACCTAAAGCATTTCTTCCATATCAAATGCAGATTGCATGGTTACACTCAATTGATCTACAAGCCCCAACATTCGTTCCCTCACTCACCCTCACATATGTAATCCAGGATGTGTAAATTTCATTCATTATTTGGATTTCAATAAAACAGTATTGAATTGAAAGGTGTTTGTTGGAGCTATTTGCTCACTGACTCTGATTAATGTCAGTCTCCTTGTATCCTGAATGTGTCACTGGAGGGTTTGCTTTTCTATTAATGAGAGACACAGTTCAATGTGTTATCCCATAGTGTGTGTGGGAGCATCACTCACAGCACTAACAGGAATCAGCAGCTACAGAGAGAGAGGGGGAGCCAAGAACAGAATCTGTGACCGTTAGACTGGAATGATCTAACAATTGATCAGAATTTGAGAACATTACACTGGAATGCTGCAACAACGAATCCGAATATGGCAACATTAGACTGGAATGTACCAACAATGAATCACGATTTGAGAACTTTAGACTGGAGTGTTCCAACAATGGACAGGAGTTTAAACTACCGTCTTTACTGGCTTTCCCAACTTGGATATCATTAGCATGATGGATCTATGATGTACTGATTGTTATTCAAGCTGGTTACTGTCCCATCCTCGCTATAGTTGGTGTTCCTGGTAAGTCTATTAAAGCAGGTTAAACTGAATTGTTGCTCATTTTATTAAAATTAGGAAAGGTGGAAGTCTACGTCTCCAGCTCCAGACACACATTCCATTCTTTAGAAATTATAATGAGCCAATTACTACTTTCAAGTTACTCACAAAATTGCGAGGAGGAACTCTAAAACGCCATAATCCTTCTAGCCCTGCTCAGCTCGATATCTCCATATCCTCTCCAATACCACCATCATGATATTCCAGTCTCCTCCTCACGCACAGTAAACCATCTTTTGACCCTCTGATAAATCCAGAATCAACTGTTTCAAGCCCCTTCTAAAAACATGTCCATCACAACGTAATTGCACTTAAAATGTTTAACTTGTTTTCTGAACAGAAACTCTCTGACGGGAAGATAATGCATGGTGTCAAGTCATTGACTCATGATCTAGAGCCACAGAATAATAATCTGTTAATATGAAGGAAATTGGTGGCATTGAAGTGAATCCATCACCATGAAGTATAAAAAGCCCATCTGCTTGCGTCATGTCCTTTAGAGAAGGCAATGAGTCATCCTTCCCTGATCAGCTCTCTGTGTGACTGTCAACCCACGGCAATGTGTTTTACTATTTACTGTCCTGTGGAACAGCTGAACCAGCTACTCAGTTCAAGATAGGCAGAACATGCTGCCTGACCGATGAGGGAAGAACAAAAGGGAAGATAGCTCCCTTCTTCTGCGTGTTTCCCATATTTCTACAGCTCATTTCCATTCAAGTGGGTGACCATTCCTTATTTTAATCTTTCTTAGTCATTTCCTGAGCGTGATGTCCATCTCCCATAGCACCGCTGGTGTTGGCTTTGTTGATGCTCAGACATGGATATAAGGAGCTTTTAAATTCCTCGTCAGTCACAGTGTAGCGAGAAAGAAAGGTTCTTTTTTCACCACCGGAAAGAAACGGAGATGTCTTAGTGAGGAAAAAGAATTATTGTGATCAAACATGAGAGTGTGGTTGAGGCAGTCTTTGGGACATTGTGGACAGATTTGTTTTCTTTATAAGAAATAATCGTCCTGCCACAGAGAGAGTGCAAGGATTTTCACCAGACTAATCCATGGGATGGTGGTAAAATGAGGGGTGAATGAAGATTAATATTTAGCGCTGGGAGAGAATAAAAGATGATTGAATTGAAACTTAAGGGGAATGGACAGTCTGTCATGATATTCTAAACAGACATTGATACAGTGATAAAATCCATGGCTTGTTTTTGCTCGAGTTACAAGAGAATCTGAGGACGTTCCCCTCACCTACCCCCACTCCCTATATCGATAGAGAGAGAGAGAGAGAGAGAGGGTCAGACTTTGAATATAATGCATTTCGTGTGTGATCCTACACTGAACATAACCTTATACAAAATTCTGACAGCAGCCACAAAGCCTTCATTCTAAAACAGTTAACTATTCCCATTATCTTATGACTTCCATGGAGAACATGGGTCTGTCTACTCAGGGATGGAAGATGCTTCTTTGAGACTTGATACAAAACATCTGGCTTCCCTCCTCACTGCCAGCAAACCACGTTAAAGTAGCAGACGTTCCAACGGCAATGGACCCGTGAGGAACCTTGTAGAGCCATCCATGAGTGCAGTTTCTGCTCCTTTGGTTTGTCCTATTGGAGCATCAATGACATCCTCCTGTCCATGTATAACAATCTCGTGGCCTCCTCCAGGTCGTATGGAACAGGTTCATGGGTCTGATTGGGCTCTACATCATCTTGTTCAACAGCTCGATGTACTGACCAGACCCCTTCACTTCCTGTGGAACAAGTAGGAGTATTGAATGGGCTGTCCCTCTTCTTGTTCAGTAGTTTCGATGGTCAAAATGGCTTTCACATTTCTGTATGTAACCAACTCGAGGTGTTGAATGAGCTCCTCTTTTAATTGTGTCTGACAGCATTGTTACATGACTGTTACCGACACTTCAACAGCACAAGCCTGAATGCTGTCCGGGTCTTACTGATCACGGACACAGACTTCATCAGGAGCTGACGGGAGACAAAATGTTGTGAACATTGTATAACTCTCAGGGACCATCCCCACCTACGGTTTTATGATGGCGAAAGGCATTGATGAAGCAGCTGAAGATGGTTGTGCTGAGGAAGTTACCCTGAGGATCTCCTGAAGAGATGTTCCGGGACTGAGAAGAATTTTGGCCCCCAACCAAAGGTTTCTTCCTTTGTGCTCTGAAAGACCCCAGCCGATGGGGAGAGGACACCTGATTTCCATTAAGTTCAATTAAGATGGCGCTTCCGATGACATTCTCAGTCAAATACTGCCTTGATGTCAAGGCTATTCACTCTTTGCTGAGCCCCTGTGTTCCCCTCTTGTTCATATCAATAGGTGACGGTGTTTGTGTGAGGAGTGTTTTCCTTTCACAGAGGGTAGTGAATGTCAGGAATTATCTTGTCTCGAGAGCTAGGGGAGCTACATCACTGAAAGTATTTAAAAAGGCCGTAGGTGGAGTTTTGACCTGTCAGAGAGCTGAGGGGGTGTGAAGAATTAAACATTAAAGATGAGTTAATACGAACAGTAGATCGGCCATGATCGTACACAATGTCTTGCTCATCAGAACTACCTGATCCTGTTCCTTATGTTCTCATATTCTGTAATTACAAAGTTAATGGTTGTAATTCTTCTGCACGTTATGTTATTGAACGTTCCAATCAGAGAGAGCAAAGTGCTTTATGAGTCATCACTTAGTGAGGTCTGGGGGCTGAATTCACAGTGAATCTGGTTCTATACCATGACCAACATATGAAGCACAAGTTACAGAGAGGGGACACTCTGTAAAGAGACCAGAGTTGTCTTTCGAACCCAGTCTGGGTTTTGAAGTAACATTTTACAAACCACACCAAACTATGTGTGACAGCCTGAAAGGAATGAATGAGATCCTGCGTTACTGTGGACCAGGTATTTGGAGCAAGATGCCCCCGTCAGCACCAGTGCAGGAGGTTTGAGGGGCTGAATTGAACGTAGGAACTTTGGACTGAGTAGCAGGATTGGGTCATTAGATACTTTGTCATTGCTCCACAAGGCACTAAGATCATAACTGCTCTGATTGTGGTTTCAGCAGCACTTTTCTGTCTGTATACAATTTTCCTACATGCACTTGTCTGCCAAATGTTTGAATACAGCACAACTTTGAAGAAATGCAAACATCCAGGCACCACTAACGTTTGGTAAAGGGAATTTCCACTTGAATAGTCCAATAAGAGTTTCTCATTTGTGTTCCGACAGATGTTGGAGGGTCACTGTCCTTTTCCAGTCCCACTCCTCCACTGATCACAACAAATTTTAAATGTAGCCAGATTAGTGTTATGACCAATTGTATAGGACTCAGACTGGGTCATTTTTGAGAAAAATGTGAAATGCAAGAAGTTGAACTCACAACAAATGGTAAAAGATAGATTGTCCCAAATGTTCTTCTGCCTTTGAAATTATTCTGCTCAGATAAGCTGCTGGTAATGGGATTTATTTGTGGAACAGTTGGATTTGGCTGAACCCCCTTTGCTTCCAGCAATGGAGAGATTCCAATGAGACCTCACTAGGAATCCTTCACGAGTGGTGAATATAACTCCGGGATTTTATGATCTCACATTTTGCTATCCGGTGGACAAAGTAAGAGAGAGGGATCAATCAGCTGCTGCTTCTCAGGCAGGGAACAGTTTTCTCCCTCTCTGTGTTGAACCATACAATAATGTCAACTGAACATCAAACTGGGCCATGTGTGCTCTCCTGGAGCATTCTCTGCAATGGATGATAATGGACGATATGAAGGTGCATCATCGCTGTTGTTGCCCATAGTGCCTTTCATTAGAAGAAAAAGTCCCTGCTTTATCATCTGATGACATGTTTATATGCGTCTGTGTAATTTGTAAATATTGGTCGATGTCTATATAATATGTGTGTTGATATCAATGCATCTTATTCTTAAAATTATTCTCTAGACTTAAACTCCTTATCAAGTGGAAACATGCATCGAGCTGAAACACCTTTCAGCAAGGTCCAAGAAGATTTCTCATCTCAGATCAAAACTGATAAGCCCATAACAAAAGGCCTTCCTTCCAGGAATGTGTGAAGGGAAACATCTATGAAAATCTTCTGAAAGAATTATATATATTGTTTTTAAGTTTAGGCAATCAAAACTGCACACAGTGTATCCGATGTGGTATCAGCAATGCCCCATTCCGATGCAGTAAAACATTCCTCATTAAACGTGATAACCTTTGCCAGAAACAGCATCATTCCACTTACTTTCCAAATCACTTGCTGCCTCTTCAGACTGACTTCATATGATTCATGTCCCAGGAACATGGAAACGGCCTGTATCACAGAGTTCTGCAATCTCTCTCCATTTAAATTGTTCGCCATTGTTTTATCCTTCCTGCCACAATAGACAACTCACCTTATGTTTTTTCTGCTGAAGGTTTGCTCACTAACCTTCCCTGTCTGTATCACATTGCAGACTCAGTACCTCCATTTGACGACATATTGAATGATTATCGTGGTGATGCGCGAATTTAGCTTCATGCCATTCAGTTTACTTCCTCCAGATCTTTGATATGGATTATTTGTCATTGACGATCCCACAGTGATCTCTACAGCAATACATAAGTTACAGCTTTGCAATCTGAAAATAAACATTTATCTCGACTCTCTATTTCCAATTAGCGAAAGCTTCCCTGTTCCTGCGTAGCACCTAAGGTGGTTTGAATGGTCTCCTCCTGGGCTCTATAATGTACTCAACGAGCTGAGTAACTTCATTCTCTATTCCTGTGTAACTCCTTCGAGGGGAAGAATGGTCTTCTACCGTTTCATTATAACGATCCTGCCTGATTGAAAGGGGTGGTCCCCTACCTTGTAACAGCATCGAGATGTGGATTGAGCGAGAACACATGGGGTAGGTGCAGGAGTATATCTCTGCAACAGCTTCGAGGGCTGGATTAGGGAACAACACATTGGGAAGGGGAAGCAGCATATTTCTGTAAGAGCCTTGGGGTGATTGAGAGAACAACACGTGGGATAGGTGCTGCAGTATATCTCTGTGATAACCTTGAGGGGTGGATTGAAGGAACAAAACATGGGGTAGGGGCAGCAGTACATCTCTGTAACAGCCTCGAGGATGGATTTATGGCACAGCGCATGGGGTAGGGGCAGTAGTTGGCCTTTTGGCTGCACCATTCAGAATGCTCATAACTAATCCGATTGTCCTTCTCCTGTCTGTTCCCAATAAACATTGACTCTTCTGTCCAGCAAAGATCAGTCAAGCTCAGCGTTGAATATCTTCAATAACTGAGTTTTCACTGCTCCCTGAGGATGTGGACACCACAGATAGCACAACACTAAAGTTAAAGTGACGTCCTTATTTCATTGTGGGACCTGTTATTTTAAACAGTGTTAACCTAACATCAAATCACCACTTCTTTTTAGACATAAGGACACAATAATTAGGAATAAACAGAAAGCATTCTGGACTTCAAACCTCTCCCACATTCCCACTGACCATTTCCAATCAAATATGTATTAAACCCAGCCTCTGCTGCTGTCTCAGAAAGAGAATACCTGATAGCACAACACAACAAGAACATTAAAGCATGGAGCAATATGAGGCCATTCGGCCCATCGAGTCTAAAATTCAGTTAATTAATTTCTTATATGTACCTCAACCTCATTCTTCTTCCTTCTCCCTAGAATCTTTGATCCCCTTACAAATCTGAAGCATATCGATTTGCATCTTAATGACACTAGTTTCTGTTCCGCTGTGTGTCTGTCTGTGTGTGTTAGTGTGCGCGCGTCTGTATGTATGTATGTGCCTGTGTGTGTGTGTATATATATATATATATATATACACATATATATACACACTTTATACAGCGTCTGCGTGCAATATAGAATGCTTGAACTTTCTAGTTTAACATCATGGAAACCTGAAGGCTAAAGGGTCAAGATAGTTCCGGTGAATTGTGAAAATACAATATAACATTCAGTGGGAGACAAGCAATGGTTGTTAGAGTCATAGAGTCTGAAAGCACGGAGACAGGCCCTTCAGCCCAAACTATGTATTCCGACCAATATTTCCATCCACACTAATCCCATTTCCCTGCCATTGCCCAGTTTCCATCTAATCCTTTCCTATCCATGTATTTATCCAAATGCTTTTTAAAGGTAGTTAATGTAACCGCCTGAACCACTTCCCCTGGCAGCTCGGCCCATCGAGTCTAAAATTCAGTTAATTAATTTCTTATATGTACCTCAACCTCATTCTTCTTCCTTCTCCCTAGAATCTTTGATCCCCTTACAAATCTGAAGCATATCGATTTGCATCTTAATGACACTAGTTTCTGTTCCGCTGTGTGTCTGTCTGTGTGTGTTAGTGTGCGCGCGTCTGTATGTATGTATGTGCCTGTGTGTGTGTATATATATATATACACATATATATACACACTTTATACAGCGTCTGCGTGCAATATAGAATGCTTGAACTTTCTAGTTTAACATCATGGAAACCTGAAGGCTAAAGGGTCAAGATAGTTCCGGTGAATTGTGAAAATACAATATAACATTCAGTGGGAGACAAGCAATGGTTGTTAGAGTCATAGAGTCTGAAAGCACGGAGACAGGCCCTTCAGCCCAAACTATGTATTCCGACCAATATTTCCATCCACACTAATCCCATTTCCCTGCCATTGCCCAGTTTCCATCTAATCCTTTCCTATCCATGTATTTATCCAAATGCTTTTTAAAGGTAGTTAATGTAACCGCCTGAACCACTTCCCCTGGCAGCCTCTGTGTGTAAAAAGATTGTTCCTCAGGTTCCCTTTTATTCTTTCTCCTCTGACATTAAACTGATACTCTCATTAGTGACTTGCCAAGTTGAATCCAAATCAACTTTAGTGGTAGGAGACAGAAGGTGGTGGAAGAAGGCTGTTTGTGTGATTGGAGGCTCGTGTCTAATGGTGTACCACAGGGATCAGTGCTGTGTCTCTTATTAATTCTGATTCGGAGGTGTTGGTGTTGGACTGGGGTGGACCAAGCTAAAAATTGCACAACACCAAGTTATAGTCCGAAAGGTTTAGTTCAGCGGCACTAGCTTTCCAGGCACTTCATCAAAGCGCACAACCACCTGGTGAAGAAGCAGCGCTTCGAAAGCTCGTTATGGGAGCCACTTTACAGGAAGGATGTGATTGTACTGGAGGGGGTGCAGAGGAGATTCACCAGGATATTCCCTGGGATGCAGCATATCAGCTATGGAGAGAGGCTGGATAAGCTCGGGTTGTTTACGTTACAGTAGAGAAGGCTGAGGGGTCCGTGAATCAGAAGGATAAGATTACGAGGGACATGGACAGGGGGGATAGACAGCAGCTGTTCCTTTTAGTCAAATGGCCCCACTTTTAAAGGGAAGGATTTGAGGTTTACTGAGGATTTGAGGGCTGTTTTTCACCCAGAGTGTTTTGGGGTCCAAAATGCATTTCTTGAGAGGGAAGTTGTCATTGTAACCTCAAAACCTTTAGAAAATACATGGTTGTGCATTAGAAATGCCATAAGATTCACATCTACGGGTCTTGTGTCGGAAAGTGGGCCTAATGTAGACCGGGCTGTACTTCTCTTGAAACAGAAACTGTGATTCTGTTCTTGTGTGGATGTGGGACGTCAGTCGTTGAGTGGCTTAAGATAGGAATTGATGGGTTTCTGAAGAATATATATCAAAGTATATAAGAGTGAACGTATAATATGTTCTAAAAATATGTCAATGGCAAAATTAAGATAATTGAAGACAAGGAAATAGCATAACTATGGAATAAATACTTCAGATATTCCCTCACAGAATAAAGAAAAACAAAGAAACCTTCCTAGAAATGCTAGAGAACTTTAGTCTTGTGAGAAAAAAGGAATAGCAACTAAATTAGCAACTAAACAGTTTTAGAGAAAAATATTGGACTGAAATTAATGGGATTAGACAAAGTCAACAGAGATTTATGAAATGGGAATTATATTTGGGAAAGTGGCTTTTAGGAAAATAATGGAGAAGATATCAATGCAATACGATTGGAATCTCAGCAAGAGTTTTGATAAAGCCCCTAGCCTTTTGTGCAAATTCGAATTCTGTGGGACTGGGGCTAATACATGGTCATTATTTTAGAATGGGAGAGCTGGCAGAAAACAGTAAGTAAGAATAAAACCATGTTTTTTGTTAATGGAAGGCTTAGAGAATCTAACAAGAATCGAGATGTGACATCCAGATATTCTCATGCACATAATGTCTTTGGTTGAGGGGCTCAAATGCAATATTCCCAAGTCTGCTGACAGTACTAAACGATATCAGGTTGTGAGTGGATGAGGAGGATGCAAAAAAAAAACTCGAAGGTGATTGACACAAGAGGAGAGACTGGACAAATACGTGGTCGATGGAGAGCAATGGGAGAGATGAGATGTTGTGCACTTTGATGGGAACAATAGAATGGAAGCCTATCATTTGCAAAGGGAGTGGTTGAAAAATGTCGATCTATAAAGAAACTTTAGCTGCATTTTTGTTTTATTTCTGCGCAGCCCTCCCAGTCCATGTCTGGCAGTGAGTTCTGAAGTCAGAAGTCAATAATTGGAATGACATAGGCACGCTGACCAGAGTATATAGACCCAGCAAGTGAGGAGCTGTAACATTGAAAATGATCTGTATCTCCCTGTACGCCAGTCAGTGAGAGTAATATTGCAGGAGTAGAAAGCAGGTAGGCAGATAAATGGTGTATTCACCTTCATTTCAGGGGGATTTGAATGGGGGAGTAAGGGTCATGCATTATTGTTCAGTTCCCAGTGTATGGAACGCCATGCTGGACAGGATGTTTGAGCACCTTTGACCTCTTTCTTTGGAATTTTTCCAAAAATAGAAATTGCTGAAGAAACTACTGAAATGTTGCAGCATCTTCTGGAGTGAATGCAGAGTTAAACTTTCAGGTCCAGTGACCCTTTACAAAGCTCCCAGTTTCTCAAGCAATTTTTGGATGTTTATTTACAGTAGCCATAATTATTTGTTTAGTTGAAATTTTGTTCTGTGCCCATTCATGCTGGAGAAACTCAGCAGGTCTGTCAGCATCTGCAGAGACAGAGAAAAAGTGTTAGTGTTTTAAGCCAAATGTGACACTTCTTCACTACTGAAAAGAATTGGAAAATGGGATTATTAATCCCTTGTCAGATGTGGAGGATGGGTGACAGGGAAAAGAGGGTGTGGTAAAGATAAACCGGCTTTTAGCACAGGTGAAAGAGTGGATGACGTAAAATGTGTTTAAATTAATGTGTGAATGGGGGGAAGGGGTTCTCTCTATTGAGTGAAAGATAAAGAAGACACAACCAGACGTAGGAAGGCCAGGAGGGAGAATGTTGACTATGTAGCATTATCTCGATCTGGCCATAGATACGTTTTCACTGTCGAGATCATCGCCTCCATTAGACAAAGGAATCGAGGTGCTTGACGTCATATTGGCACTAGTAAGCATTTCATGTTGCCTTAGTGTTGTAATATGGAGAAAAAACAAATCACCATACGAAGTCTGGGCTGAGTATTGTTTACCTGTCATGTTTAATATTGTTTCAAATTTGCAGTGCTTATCTTTAAATGCTTGATCTTGAAGTTAGTATCAGATGGAGTGTGGGAGGTTGGGTGGTAAAATCATGAGATACAAGGATAGGGTGAATAGCCAAGATCTTTCCAATGGCATGGGTGAGTACAGCCATAGAAGGCATAGGTTAAAGGTGAAAGAGGAAAGATTTAAAAGGAACGAAGGGGCAACTTTTTTTACACAGAGGTTGGTTGGGTATGGAATGAGCTGTCAGAGGAAGAGTGGTAGATGCCAGTACAGCTACAACATTTAAAACTCATTTGGACAAACATATGAATGGGACAGTTAGACGCATAAGGGCCAAATGAAAGCAGGTGGGACGAGCTTAATTTGGAAAACTCGGCCAGCATCTACATTTAGAAAAGCTTCATGCAAGGTGCGAGTGGTTTTATGAAAAGTAAATTATACTTTGACCTGTAAAATTATGCAAAGTATTTCTGGAGAGGCCTGAGAATGTAACAAGCGGATTTGATAAAGGGGATCTGGTAGACACCAGGTTTTCCAGAGTTTTTCCACAAGGTATTACAAAATAAAAGTTCTTACACAAGACAGAAGCTCGTAGGATGATGGATAATGTATTAATATGGGATGATGATTGGTTAGCACATAGAAATCGGAGAGTCAGGATTAATAAATCTTCATGATATAGCTGTATCTGCTGGAGTACCACAGCTATCCGTCCGATGGCATCAGTTCTTTACAATCTATACTGATAGACAGAAGGAGGGAGTTGAGTGCAACATACATCCGAGTTTGTGGATGACACTGAGAATCAAAAAACAGGCTGTTATTTAATGGAGAGGACTTTCAGAAAAGGAACAGTAAAAAGGGATTGGATTCTTCCAGTGTATGAAACATAAAGTCAGCATGCTGATGCAGCAAGTAACTAGGTTGGTTCAAAAGACAGGTTCCTGGTATGAAAGGTTTGTTTTATTGAGAATCTCTAAAATGATGAGGCGATTATTCATTGGGGTTTAAATGAATGAGGAGTGGTTCTGCTGAAAAATACAAGACACAGAGAGGGGTTGATGCGGTAGATGTTGAGAGGTTGTGACCATTCCTGGGTGGAGTCTCGAACTCGAGGACACAGATACCGAATATGGAACATCGATTTCAAATTGAGTTGCAAAGTGATGTCTTCTCTCAGAAGGTAGTGAATGTCGGGAATTCCCTGACCCAGAGAGGTGTGGAGGGATACAAGGAATCGGCAAGAAAGTGGAGTCGAGCACTGGAGTAGATCAGTCATGTTCTTATTAAATGACAAGGCAAGCTTGAGGGGCCGAATAGTCTACTCTTGTTCCTACTTTTTAATTTCACATGTTATGCTTTTGCAAAGTAACTGGTTATTATCCCAGAAGTTGTGTTGTGTAATGCTACATTCGGGTGAGCAGAGGATTTGTTTGAATTAACCCTGAGTGAAGTATGGGGGCTATATTCACAGTAAATCTGGGTCTGTAATACGACCCACATCTGTCGCAGACGTTGCAGAGAGGGGAAGCCTGGAAACAGGGATTGGGGGTGAGTGTCACTTCCTGATCCAGCCTCGGTTTTCCAAGTCCATTTCCAAAACTGCACCTAACCATCGTAGTGGCCTCGATCTGCCGCTATATAGCAGATCTGAAGGACCGAATGGAACATGAGAACATAGGACTGAGGGACACGGGGGGGCCATTCGGCCCTTTGACACTACTCCACCAGTAAAGTATGCCATGACTCATCTCATTGTAGTCCCAGCTGCACATCTCTCTCCATGCACCATTATCCCTGATTCACCTGTCTACGGAAAATCAGCCGAAGCCAGCCTCGATATAATACAAAGATTCAGCCATCCCAAACCTCTGGGAAAGAGGATTCCCATGTGAATGAATTCCCACTTTGTGAATTTCTACTCACTCCAGTTGTGACTGAGGATGGAGGGTGTCACTCTTTCCTTTTCTAGTCCCATTCCTCACTGCTCACAACAAACTTTAAATGTAACCAGGTTGGTGATATGGTCGATGATAATGGTCTCAGACTGGGTTAGGTTCAGTAACAAGAACAAGTCAGCAGATTTCTTTAGTCAGTCACAAGTTACTAACAGAACTAACGGAGGAATATGGTGGATCTGTGGGTGGCACTGCTTCCTCACATACCAAGGAGCTGGGTTCAATTCCAACCTCGGCCGACCCTCTATGTGGAGGTGGAGCATTCTCCTTATGCCTGTGTGGGTTTCCTCCCAGTGCTCCAGTTTCCTGCCACAGTCCAAAGATGTGCAGTTTAAAGTGGATTGCCCATAGTGCCCAGGGATGCGGAGGTTAGGTGGGTTAGCTATGGGAAATGCAGGGATACATCGATACGATTGGGGGGCACGTCCAGGTCGAATGTTGTTTGCTGTTTGGTCAGTGTGGACTTAATGGACGGAATGTCCTGCCTCCACACTGTAGAGGTTCTATGACAATGACAATAAATTTGGACGATACAAACATCCAGTGGGTATATACCTGATCCACTCTCCTCAAGGTCTCGTATGTTTTTTTTTCTCTCATTTCAAGAGTAACCTTTTAAAGCCTTTATAATATCAGCCGTTCACCCCAGGAATACGTGAAATGAAATATCTCTGAATTGCTTCCAATGTAATCATATCTTTTCTCAAATAAGGAGACACAAAAATCTAATCTCACACTCAGATCATAATGTTTATAATTGTTTTCTCAAAGTACTGTGCGTCTTTGGGACACTCTTTCCGACGATGTGATTATTCTTCATCCTACCCCTGTTCTCGAGGTCGTCATCTTGTTCAGTTAAGGTGCAGACCTGTTTTTCAAGGGCGAGGATACTCTCCTGAGGAATTGATCACGGTCTCTGTCGCTGCAGTTCGGCCCTTGGCAGAGATATTGAGCAATGGAGGCAGAGATATTGATTTTTTCTTTTGAGGCACAGAGTCAAGGATTATCGAGGAATGGGCAGCAATGTGCAGTATGGGGGGAAATGTAGACAGTGGTATCAAGTAACACGGCTTCAGAACCTGCAGGAATTTAATGCAAAATGAAATGATAATATCGATAAAATGTTAAGGAGGAATACAAAATGGCGGAGATCCAGAAGGTCTGCTTTGCTGGGCTCTGCCTCAACACACGGGCAAAGTGGTTCTCTAATCCACCCCATCCAAGCCGTTTACTTAAACTTCAACACTAAAAGTTCGATAGAATCTTTACTAATCCCGTTTGGTCAAATGGAAATGACAAAACACGGGAAAGGATCGAGTAAGTCCCAATAAGCGGTGCACCCGTCAGAAGCATCGAGCATGCCTGAGGCTGTAGCTGCAACCCCCTCTGCTCGTTCCATGGACCCAGTTACTCACCCAGGCCTTGGTCACTGAGTTCACCAAGTTACGTGAAATGATTGAAGCCATGATTGAGGAACCGTTCAGCCGTGGCTAGAGCCGCTCTCAGCCGTGCTCCAAAAACATGAGCAGCAACTTGACAGCCTTGGAAACAGAACAGATGACGCCAAGGGCCGAACTGCAGCGACAGAAACCGTGATCGATTCCTCTCGGGAGAGGTTCCTCACCCTTGAAAAACAGGTCTGCACCTTAACTGAACAAGATGACAACCTCGAGAACAGGAGTAGGATGAAGAATATTCACATCGTCGGTTTGCTGGAGCGGACAGAAGGTGACCAGCTGGTGAGTTTTTTTCAAGAACTGGCTGCAGTGATCCCTTCACTTCGAAACTGAGGAGGGACGGGTGAAGAGTGAGACAGTTCATCGGTTACGGCTCGGAAGTCAGACTCAGACCAACGCCTTCATCCTGTCATTACGTGATTACATAGTTATGGGGACAAACAAAGACTGGGGGAAGCTTTCAGAACCCAGAGGAAAGATCTGATGGGTTTAATTCACGAGAGCTCCAGGATTACGTTCTTTCAGGACATTTTAGCGGTGGTGATTCAGGAAAGAAAATCTTTTGATGAGATCAAGAGAAGAGTATGGGAACTCTGGATTCTGTATTCCTTACGGTATCCAGCGGTGCTCTGTATTGATTTCTATGGATCCACGAACTCGTGTGACTCTCCAGAGAAAGTGAAAACTTTATGGACGTTTTAAAGTAAGCTGGATATTTAGATAATCATGTTTCTCCTAAAGAGATTTTGTTGGATTTTTCTGGTATTAACCAGTATGAAATTATAGCCGTGACTGGGTTGAGTACTCACTTTTAACTTCTTCGGAAGTATTACTACTCTTTTTCTCTTTCTTTGCTTGTGTCTGGGGTGCAGCTCAAGCTGGAGGGTGTTACAAAGCTAATTGTGATAACTAAGTGCCAACCGAAGGGCAGTTCAAGCCCGATTTTTGTTGTTAATTGCCCAGGATTCCATATTGGTAGAGGGCACAAGATAAAGTTTTGAGATATGTAAGCGTCCCCAGTAGGCGGTAAATTCCCCAATCGACAGTGTTTGGCATTTTGAATTTTATTTCATTCTTTGTTTTTTTTTATGTGTTTAGCTTTGGAAACTTTTGAGAGCTTTTTAGTTCTAGTATTTTAGGTGGTACAGTTTTTAGGCTCAATGAGTCTTTTCTTTGATTAATCATCAGGGATGCGTAATTCAATGGGAAACTCTAGAGTTGAAATGTTGCTACAATGAGTTATGGATAATGACGTGCTTAAATGTTGTACCTGGAACATTAAGGGGAGCCATCTGCCAGTCAAGAGGAAAAATGTACTTTCTAGTCTTCAAAAAGAGAGGGTGAATATTGTCCAATTGCAGGAGATGCACCTTGATGGCAAGGAACATTTGACATTAAAGCAGGGCGGTTTGATCAGGTTTTTTTTCTTGTCTTTTAATACAAGGAGTAGGGGACAAGCCATCCTAGTGAAGAAGAATCTTCCATTTAAATTAATAGATTGCATTAGACACTCACGGGAGGATCATCATCCCCAAAGTCTTGAACCATGGGATGTAATACAGTATTTTGAATGTTTATTGCCCCCACCCCGGTGCACAATCTTAAAATCCTGGTGGATGCATTTTCCAAATTAAGTTATCTTGCATCGTGACACATAATTGTAGGAGGAGATTTCAACTGTCTTATGGACCCACGGTGGACAGAGGATCCAAATGTTCCCCGATACCCTCGTTATGATGTAAGCAATTAGTGGATTTGTGTGCAGAAGTAGAGCTGGTAGATGTCTGGAGGCAGATATACCTCACAAGTAGGGATTTTATTTTCTCCTTTAACCCGCAGAAATGGCATACGAGGGTTGATCTCTTCCCCATCCCTGCAACAATCTTAGATTCGGTGGCATCCTACACAATTGGGAATATTATCCCAACATTCCTGCCCCAGAAGTAAAATAGAAATAACATAAGATTATGTTGTATGCAGATGAGGGTCTTATGTTTTTGTCAAATCCCACAGTTTCGGCAGCTCACGTGATGTAATGCATTAATTCGCTTATCACCTTTTTTGGGCTATAAGATTAATTTTACAAAGTTTGTGTCCATCCCTATGGGAGGTCTCAGGGAAATACCTGATGTTGAAGGCAAACCCTGGTTTCCTTTTAAATGGTACGGGGGTGGTTTCCCTATTTCAGTATATTCATTACATCCATCTTTGATCATTTATTTAATGTGAACTATGTCCATTTGTTTGACAAAATTAAACAAGACCTTCAAAGATGGGATGCACTTCCGACATCCTGGCTAGGTCAGATAGCTGTTCTTCAAATGAATGTCCTTCCTTATTTGCTATACCCCGTGTGAATGCTTCCTTTGATTTTGCCCAGACAGATATTTAGGAGATTTAATGGCTGGTTTAGCTCTTTTATTTGGCATCATAATCGACTCTTTATCAAGCTAACCAAATTGCAACAACCCCACAGAGTGTGGGGAGTAGATTCCCAGATTAAAATCTATCAATTAAGCTCTTTATTATCCTATGTTAGTGTCTGAGCCACTGAGGACTCATCGTCACTATGGTTAGATATTGAACCCTCTCAGAGAACGTGAACTCTTATTAGTCTGTTTTTCTTAGAAAAAATGACATTGTGGAGTATTCTCATAACCCAATAATTAGCAATGCTGTTAAAACATGAATGACAATGCGTCAGACGGAGGGCAATACAGCCAAAACCATGTTTCTTACCCCTGCAATTGGTATAACGAGTTGTCAACCGGGGATAATGGATTCCATTTTTAAACTGTGGGAAGCCAGGGGTGTAACTTGCTTGAGTGATTTAGAATTAATAGAATCCCTACAGTGTGGAAACAAGCCCTTGGGCCCAACAAGTCGACTTTGACCCACCCAGACCCATTCCCCTACCATCCTATATTTACCCTGACTAAAGATCCAACCTACATATCCCTGAACACTATGGGTGATTTATCAATAGCCAAGTCATCTAACCTGCACATCTTTGGATTCTGGTGCTGTGAGGCCGCAGTGCTAAATACTGAGCCACCACATGTTATTTGAGGGAGAACGAATGACATCATTTGATCAAATAACTCGAAAGTATGGACTACCTACTGAAGATGTCTTCTGTTTTTTTTCCGGATCAGAGATTTGATTTTTTTTAAAATGCAGCTTTAACAGATTCTTACAGATCCTATAGAGAGAAGAGGATGCTTATTGCTTAGAATACACTCTCTGTCAGTACTCTTTATCACTAGTTGGAGTGTGTCCCCTCAGACGAGACTGTGCAGCTTTGTGATGCCTGTGAGAGAGTGTTGGGGGTTCAGAACACTTCGGAGACATGGGAGGATATTTGTGAAAATGCTCATAGGATTTTGATCTGTAATAGGACCCATTCCATGCAGTTGTAAATTCTTCATAGGGTCTATCTGACCCCAGATTGTCTCTCAAAATGCGAAGTGGGATTATCTTCAGCATGTCGTAAATGCAGAATGACTACAGGCACTCTTACTCATTGCTTATTGTCCTGCTGTCGGCTTCATATATATTGGAGCACTGTGGTAGCTGTGATAGAGTAGATATTGGGGACTGAATTGGAGATGGACCTAGTTTTTCTTTTCCTGGGCCTGCTCATGGTCCCTTACACAGATGCACATGAGGAACAAAAATATATCCTTACTTTCTGTGCTAGGAAACATGTTCTGTTTGTGTGGGATGTCTGCAAACCCCGGGTCTGTTGTGTCATCGTAAGTTCTTCATGGAGAATATCCCTTTGGACTTTCTCACCAGTATGGTGCATCAAAAAATAGAGATTTATATAAGACATGGCAGCCCATTTTGGATTACCACAATGCAGGTTTATCTGTCACATTAAGAAGGGCTTTTATATAGCCATGATGATATTGTCTAATGAATGTAATATCCAACAAGGAATAATTATGAACATAAAAATGCGTACAAGAACGAGAGTTATTGTATTGTTATGCTGAGCTGTACTATTTATTCATTATTTATTGTTTATGTTTGTTTTTCTTCTGTCCATTTAGTGTTTTTAACTTGTTTTGCATGTACATGTACATGCGTTTAATTTTGTTCAGTTATTTGAGTTGTGTTGTTATTGGGTTATTATAATATTTAAAATCTCTTTTCAATAGAATTACATTTTAAAAAAATTAAAGTGGTAACATTGATAGAATAGAGCCCCAAAGAACTCTCATTAGAGAGACCATATCTAGGTGACATCCTCAGTGCTTGGGAGCCTCATGTGAAGCACTTCTGTGATGTTTCCTCCAGCATTTATAGTAGTTTGTATCTTCCGCTCCCAGTTGTCAGTTCCAGCTGTCCGCTGAAACATCTGCAACACAAATTCCCAGCTCGGTGGACAGAACCACAACAACGAACACCCGAGCTACAAATCTTCTCACGAACTATATATACTTCAATAAGAAGCCCTTCAGTTTCCTAGGCTGTAAAGAAATAAGTTCTAACTCTCCAATTTCTCCCTATAACTTAAACTCTTTAGCCCAGGAAACATTTCTGAAATTTCTTCTACGCTCTTCCTTGTTCAATAATATTCTTTCTAGACCAAGGTGAACAAAACTGAACACCATACTCCAATTGCAGCCTTACCAATATCCTATATAATTGCAACATAACGTCCCAACTTCTATACTCAATGCCCTGATGAAGGCCAGTGTGCCAACAGCCTTTTTCAATGAACTGTGTATCTGTGATTCAAATTTCAGACAACCGTGCACCTGATCTCTAATGTCCTTTATTCCGCTACACTCCTTAAGGCCCTCTCATTCATCATTCAACTCCTACCTGGATTTGACTTTCCAAAATGCATGACGTCACCCTTATCTATGTTACACTCCATATGCTATTTCTCAGCGCACTCCTGCTTCCAATCAAGGTATTGCTGCAATTTCTGGTAATGCTCCCCATTGGATCACTCCTATTTTAGTGTTATCTGCAAACTTACTAACCTTGCGTTGTGCACCATCGTCCAGATCATTGATATAGATAACAAACAGCAATGGGCCCAGCACCGACCCCTGAGGCACTCCACTAGTTAGTGGTCTCCAGTCCGACAAGCATACCTCCACCAGAGCCATTTGCTTCATAACGTCAAGCTAATTGTGTTGCCAATTTGCCAGATTACCTTGGAGTCCATGCAATCTAACCTTCCAGAGCGGCCTACCAAGTGGAACCTCATGAAAGGCCTGACTGAAATCCATACAGACTATGTCCACCACCCTGGCCTTGATAACCTTTCTGGTCACTTCCTCAAAAAACTCGAACAAAATGTGTAAGGCATGATTTGCCACGCACAAAGCGATGCTGACTGCTCCAAGTCAAACTCTGTCTTTCCAAATGCATGCATACCTTATCTCTCAGAACCTTCTCAAGTGGTTTACTGAAAACAGATGTGAAGCTTACTGGTGCATACTTCCCAGGTTTTTCTTTGCAGCCCTTCTTGAATAAGGGCACAACATTTGCTATTGCCCAGTCTTCCGGGACCTTGGCCCCTGAACTGTCTTCTCTCGCCTCTTGCAGTGCTCTTGGATATATCTGGTCAAGACCAAGAGACTTATCTGAATTTATGCATTCTAATATGTCCAACAGCACCTCTACTGTGATATTAACGGTACCAAGATATGACAACTAACCTCCCTTCCGCCCCCCTCCCCCCGTCCAGATCTTCATGACTTTCTTCATGGTAAACACAGAGGGGAAATTGAGGACCTCGCCCGTGTGTTGTGGTTTTACACATGAATGCCCACTTTGGATTGTAAGACGTCCTGTTTTCTCTCTAGTCATTCTTTGTCTCTCCAGAGATTCCATTGATTCCAGCTACCTGAACCTCAGCCCTCCTTTTTGCTCCTGCAAGTCTCCCCAGTCTCCCTGCATATTTGTTTCTCCAATTCCCATTGATTACTTGGAGCATTATAGTGCAACCACTATAACATCACCAACTCCCTCTTACTTCTTTGCACCACACATAAAACCTCACTCAACATTATCTCAGTTGTTTCATCTTTAAATACTGGAGTGATATGCGCCCGAATCGGAACTATTGATATTGAAACTGTTTCAATTTACATCTCACTTTCAGTGATGTTCACACCCACAACACCCTTTGTCAACGCGCAATGGAGATATAAAGCTGTGAATGAATGGAAGCTACACATCCTGTCACTGCCAGCATTGGCTGCAAGTTTCCACACACTGGGCAGTGATCTAACGCAATGTTACCGAACAATTCAACAGTCTGGGTTTATATATGGATGAACCAGTGCGGTCTGCATAGATCCCCATGCTGGACATTTTGCCCAGGATTATAGATCAAGCATTGGTGTGGGCTGCACAGAATTCCACTCTGGACATTGCTGGGTTGCTTTCAGCAGTACGCTAGCTGGATCTATACAGTGCTCCATCCTGAACGTACAATGGATGGGTTGGTTATGTGAGTTGGATTGCAAATGTGAGAGAACTAAACATCTGGCAATGCCTTTATTTTGGGTTTTCATTCTTGTGACTGGACCCTTCAAATCCTGACTCATCTGATTAGATCTGAGCCTCTGGATGAGTGATGATAACTGTTGTTACAGCATCTGGGTCTGCAACGTGACCGACAAATGGAGTAGAGGCTGCAGAGAGGGGGGTCTCCGGAAAATGGAATGAGGGAATCACTATCAGATCAGCCGTGCTCTTAGTGAATGGTGGGGCAGGATTGTGTGGACGACGAAAGCAACTTATTCATCTATTTCTCTTTGTAACAGGCAAACTCCGACCCCCACCCTCTGCCAGTGGCCAAAGCTGGTGGGGAGTGAGTCACCTCCTGCCGTTCCTGAGTAACAGGATCCTGGGGCCTCACAAGTCTCCAGATTTCCCCGAGCGGTTGAATGACTCCCTGGTGTTCCTATGTCCCAGTCTGGAGCAGTTGAGTGACTCCCTCCTGTTCCTGTGTCCCTGTCTCGAGCAGTTGAATGACTGCCTCCTGTTCCTGTGTCCCAGTCTCGAGCAGTTGAGTGACTGCCTCCTGTTCCTGTGTCCCAGTCTCGAGCAGTTGAGTGACTGCCTCCTGTTCCTGTGTCCCAGTCTCGAGCAGTTGAGAGACTGCCTCCTGTTCCTGTGTCCCAGTCGCGAGCAGTTGAGTGACTCCCTCCTGTTCCTGTGTCCCTGTCTAGAGCAGTTGAGTGACTCCCTCCTGTACCTGTGTCCCAGTCTCGAGAGGTGAATGACTGCCTTCTATCCCTATGTCCCAGTCTCGAGCTATTGAGTGACTGCCTCCAGTTCCAAGTCTTGAGCAACTGAGTGATGCCTCCTGATCCCAAGTTTGTGAAAATCGATGTCCTCCTCTTAATACTGACCAACAGGCTCCAATCTCTCTGTGCTCAACTGCTGCTCCTGTGGAATGGAATTGAGGGGCTGAACGGCCTCTTCACATTCCTTACAGCTTCTCTTGACTAAAAGTTTTTCTCCTGTTTCTGTAAAACACCATCAAAATCTGAATGATGTATTTTTGTCAGTAATTGAGCAAACAAGCTGACTGACAGAATTCAGAACCTGAATAGCCTCTTCCTGTTCCTGTGTGAGACTCTCAAGAGGCAACAGAGTCTCAGTGATGTACAGGACGGAAAAAGACCCTTCGATCCAGTCATTCATTCTGACCAAATATCGTAAATTAATTTCGTCCCCCTTGCCAGCACTTGGCCCATCTCCCTCTAAACCATCCCATACACGGACCCATTCAAATGCTTTTTAAATGGTGCAACTGTGCCTGCCTGCACCACCTCCTTTGGGTGCTCAGTCCATACACACAGCAGTCTCTCTTTGTAAGTGTTGTACCTCATTTCCCTTTATAAATCTTTCCCCTCTCACCTTAAACCTTTGTCCTGTAATTTTTGACTCGCCTATCCTGGGGTGACTGTTTACCTTATCTATGCCCCTTGTGATTTTATAAGCCTCTTTAAGGTCACCCCTCAGCCTCAACACTTGAAAATACTCCCAGCCTATTCAAACTGTCCCTGTAACTCTAACCCTCCAACACCTGCAACATTCTTTTAAATCTCTTCTGCACTCTTTCAAGTTTGACAACATCTTTCCGACAGCAGGGAGACCAGAATTAAAGGCAATATTACAAAAGTAGCCAAACCAATGTCCTGTACAGATTTTGTCATACAAACACTGAGACTCAAAGCACGCACCAATAAAGGGAAGGTCACTTAGTGCCTTCTTCACTACGCTGTCTACCTGTGACGGCACTTTCAAGGAACGCAGAACCTGCACCACCAGGTGACAGAGTAGCTCAGTGGCTTGCATTGCTACCTCAGAGCATAGTGATCTGGGTTTAATTCTATCCTTGAATGACTGCCTGTGTGGGGTTTGCACATTCTCCCCGTGTCTGCGTGCGTTTCCTCCGGGTGCTACGTTTTCCTGCCACAGTACAAAGATATACCGGCAAGTGTAGATTGGCCATGCTAAATTGCCACAAGTACCCAAGTTGTGTGGGCGAAGTGGATTAGCCATGGGAAATGCAGGCTCAGAGGGACAGAGTAGGGGTTTCTCCAGTAGGATATTGTTTAGAGGGTCGGTGTGGCCTCGATGTGCGAAATAGCCTGTTTCGTCACTGGAGGAATTCTATAATTTCAATGGAGTTCTCTTTGAGTGGCAACTTTCGACAGAACCCTACCTAAATGTCTTGCCCTGATTTGTCTTGCCAAAATGCAACACCTCGCATTTATGTAAATTTAACTCCATCCACCACCTCTCGGCTCACCTAATCAACTTTCTCTTCGTTCGGAGATATCATTTTTCACTGTCAACTACACCACCAAATTTGGTATTATCTACAAGCTTACTGACCATACTTCATATACTCAAATGCAAATGATTTGTATAATTGACAAGAGGCAGTGAACTCACTGTTGACCTTTGTGGCACACCACTGGTCACAGGTCTCCAAGTTCAATGAACAAATATCCAGTGTCACGCCCTGTCTCCAATATTCAAGAAAATGTTGGATCTAAATGGTGAGCTCTCCCTGGATCCCAGGCAGTCTGACCTTGCTAACCAGTCCACCATGTAGAACATTTTGGTTTATTTACCGAATTCCATAAGGACAGCATCCACTGTCCTGTCTTTATCAATCATCTTCATCACTTACTCAAAAAAATCAACCGAGTCAGTGAGGTGTGATCTCCAATGTACAAAGCCCTCTTCTTTCCTTGTCTTTCCAAATGCATATACATCCTTTCCCTCAAAACCCCCTCCAACAATTTAGTCACCATTGACGTCAGGCTGGCCGGTCTATAATTACCTGGTTTTTCCTTCCTTTCTTAAATGATGACATTATGTTAGCAGCCCTCCAGTATTTTGGCACCTCACCTGTGGAAATCAATGATACAAATACATCAGCAAAATGCAGAGCAATCTCTTTCGTAGCTTCCGACAAACTTCTGGGATATAACTGATCAGGTCCCAGGGATTTGTTCACCTTTATGTGTTTTAAAATGTCCAATACCTCCTTGTCATATAGATACTTTTCAAGATATCACTAAACATTCTTCATTCTCTCGCTCTTGTAACTCCCTCCACATTAAATACTGAGGAGAAATACTCCTTTCATATCTCTCCCATCTCTTGTGGTTCCACATATAGGTAGCCTTACTGATCTTAAAGGTGCCCTATTCTCTCCCTAGTTAATCTTTTGCCATTAAAAGATTTGTAGAATTCAAAGTTTGTGCGAAGATTTGTAGCTCGGGTGCTTGTTGTAGTGGTTCTGTTCGCCGAGCTGGAAGTTTTTGTTGCAAACCTTTCGTCCCCTGGCTAGGAGACATCATCAGTGCTCTGGAGCCTCCTGCGAAGCGCTTCTTTGATGTTTCTTCCGTCATTTATAGTGGTCTGTCCTTGCCGCTTCCGGGAGTCAGTTTCAGCTGTCCGCTGTAGTGGTTGGTATATTGGGTCCAGGTCGATGTGTTTGTTGATGGAGTTTGTGGATGAATGCCATGCCTCTAGGAATTCCCTGGCTGTTCTCTGTCTGGCTTGCCCTATGGTAGTAGTGTTTTCCCAGTCGAATTCATGTTGCTTGTTGTCTGAGTGTGTGGCTACTAGGGATAGCTGGTCGTGTCGTTTCGTGGCTAGTTGGTGTTCATGTATGCGGATTGTTAGCTGTCTTCCTGTTTGTCCTATATAGTGTTTTGTGCAGTCCTTGCTGACGGGGGCGTCAAATTATTCTGAACATTGTGGAATCCTCAGTGACCATCCCCACTTCTGATCTTATGGTGGGGAGGGTGTGGGTGGGGAGACGTTGATGAAGCAGCTGAAGGTGTTTGTGAAGAGGAAGTTAGCCTGAGAAACTCCCACAGAGCTGACCCAGGACTGAGACGATGAACATCTTCCTTTGTGCCATGTTTGATTCCAAACACTGGAGAGTTTACTCTGATTCCCATTAAGTTCAGATTTGGTAAGCTCCTTGATGTCAACAGAAGTCAACAGAAGCCTTGATATCAGGGCCAGTCATTTTTTACCTGACCCCTTGTGTCCTGTCAGAGAGGTGAGGTCGATGAAGAATTGGATATGAAAGAGGATTTGAGACCAAGAGCAGATCAGCCATGATCTTAGTGGAGGACAAGGCAGGTTTGGGGAGTGAGCGACCTGCCCCTGTGTCTGATGTTCTCACATTCTGTTAGTTGAAAGTTATTGGGTGTTATTTTCATGAATGTTCTGTTATTGAATGTTGCCATCAGGGAGACCAGAGGATTTTGTGAGCCATCGCTGGGTGAGGTATGGGGGCTGTATTCATAATGAATTTGGGTCCACAATATGACCAACTAATTGAGCATAAATTTCAGAGAGGGGAAGCTCTGTAAAGAGAGATGAGGGTCCTCTTTCATACCTATCCTGGGTTTTACAATTACATTTCCCAAATCACCTCAACGGGTGTGGGACAGTCTTGAAGGGCTGAATGATCTCCTCTGTTTCTGTGCAACAGGTTATAGAAGTAAGTAGCCTCTTAAAGCTCCTGCATAACAGGTTTAATGGTGTGAATGGAACACAGGACCACGGGATTGAGGGACAGGAGTGAGTCATTAGATACGTTGAACCTTCTCAACCAGGCACTAAGATTGTGGCTGATCAGGTTGTGGTCTCAGCCCCACTTTCCTGTCTGCGTCCCATTATCCATGACTCAGTTCTCTGTCAAAGATTTTACTAACGCAACTTTCAATCAATGTGAACATAGAGGCACGATAAACTTCCAGTAAAGAGGATTCGGATTTGAACGGTACTTTCAGAATTTTTCGTCATCCCTCTTATAGAATCAGAGAGTCATACAGAATGGGAACAGACCCGTTAGTCCAATCTGTTCACTCCGATCGGATTTCAAATCTGATCCAGTCCCATTTGCCAGCATTTGGCCAATATCCCTCCTCTTTCAGGTACTTTTTAAATGTGCGATTGCAACCGCCTTCAGCACTTCCTCTGAAAACACTTTCTGTATGCATACCATTCTCTGTGCGAAACATTTATCTTCAGGTCCCTTCCAAATCATTCGCCCTCTCCCCTCCAACCTATGCTCTCCTGTTCTGGACTCCCCTACCCTGGGGAGCAGAACACGGCTGTTCAGAATATCCATGCCCCTGATGATTTTATAAACCTCTATAATGTCACCCTTCAGCCTCTGACACTCCAGGGAGAAACACCTCAAACTAACCTACCTCTCCCTAAAGCTGAAACCTCCAGTCCTGGGACATCCGTGTAAATCGTTTCTGCAGAAAACAGAGTTGTACGCAGTATTCTCAAAGTGGCCTCACCAATATCCTGAACAGAGGCAACATGCCACCACAACTCCTATACTCAATGCTCTGACTGATTAAGGCAAATTTGTAAAATGTGTCCTGTACCGCAATGTCTGCATTCGACTCCACTTTCAAGGAACAATGTACCTGCAGTTCTATGTCCCTTTGTCTCACAACGCTCACCAGGCCCTTACCATTTAGTGTGTAATTTCTGCACTAATTTGCCTTCCCAAAATGGGTAACCTCATATTTATCTAAACTAAACTTCATCTGTCACTCCTTGCCACTTTGTCCCATCTATTTGTGGTCTTGTACTCTGAGATAATCTACTTCACCACCAATCTGATGTCATCTGTAAACTGGTCCCAATATTTGCGTCTTCTCCCCTTGTCTGCATGAGCTTCTGATGGGTGCTCCCATTTCCTCCCACAGCTCAAAGCTGTATAATTCAAGTGGATTGGTCAAATAGTCCATAGTGTTCAGCGATTTCTACTTTAGGTGCACTAGTCAGTGGTAACTGTAAGGGCATGCGAAGGTTAGTCTTTGAAAGGTTAGTATGGACTTGTTGGGCCGAAGGGCTTGTTTCCACATTATAAAAATAAGAATGGTAACGATGACAGTAGAGTTTTGTGTTAGCTCGTACACGTTACTGTGATGAGGAATAATGAAGGAGAGAGAGTGCAATAAGTCGTTCCTTCTCAGGTAGGTTACACTTTCTCCCTCTCTGAGCTGAATCACACAATAATGTCATTCCCTCCCAAACTGGACCATGTGACGTCTCCTTGTACATTGTCCAAACAATGTCTCCATCACATTCCCTGTTCCATGTTGGTGCATCATTGCTGCTGTCATACACAGATCCATACCCTGAGCAGAAAATGGTCTCGGTCGATTTGAATTTTATGTTTATATGTCCCTGCGTCATTAAAAATAAAATGTTTAATGTATTCAGAATACATAGAACATGGAACAGAAAACAGTCCAGCACAGAACAGGCCCTTCAGCCCACCATGTTGTGCCGACCATTGATCCTGATGTATGCACCCTTAAATTTCTGTGACCATATGCATATCCAGCAGTCTCTTAAATGTCCCCAATGACCCTGCTTCCACAACTGCTGCTGGCAACGCGTTCCATGCTCTCGCACCTCTCTGTGTAAAGAACCCGCCTCTGACATCCCCTCTAGACTTTCCTCCAACCAGCTTAAAACTATGACCCCTCGTGTTTGCCATTTCTGCCCTGGGAAATAGTCTCTGGCTATCAACTCTATCTATGCCTCTTATTATCTTGTATACCTCAATTAGGTCCTCTCTCCTCTTCCTTTTCTCCAATGAAAAAAGTACGAGCTCAGTCAACCTCTCCCCATAAGATAAGCTCTCCAGTCCAGGCAGCATCCTGGTAAACCTCCTCTGAACCCTCTCCAAAGCATCCACATCTTTCTTAAAATAGGGTGATCAGAACTGGACACAGTATTCCAAGTGCGGTCTAACCAAAGTTTTACAGAGCTGCAACAAGATCTCACGGCTCTTAAACTCCATCCCCCGTTAAGAAAGCATCTGGTGTTTTGGCTTTCATTAACAACCCTATCCAATTGGGTGGCCATTTTAAGGGATCTATGTACCTGCACACCAAGATCCCTCTGTTCCTTCACACTGCCAAGAATCCTATCCTTAATCCTGTACTCAGCTTTCAAATTCGACCTTCCAAAATACATCACGTCGCATTTATCCAGGTTGAACTCCATCTGCCACCTCTCAGACCATCTCTGCATCCTGTCAATGTCCCGCTGCAGCCTACAACAGCCCTCTATACTGTCAACGACACCTCCAACCTTCGTGTCATCTGCAAACTTGCTGACCCATCCTTCAATCCCCTCATCCAATTCATTAACAAAAATTACAAAGAGGAGGGGCCCAAGAGCAGACCCCTGTGGAACACCACTCACCACAGACTTCCAGGCAGAATATTTTCCTTCCACTACCACTCACTGTCTTCTGTTGGCCAGCCAATTGTGTATCCAAACAGCTAATACAGATACCTGTGTTAGAATGAATGTTTTGTTTTAACAAATACAGAATTTGCTGGAAAAGCTCGGCAGGTCTGTCAGCATCCAGATGCCTTTTACATGATGCAGTTGTACCAGCCTTCACCACTTCCTCTGGCAGCTCATTCCATACGCACACCACCCTCTGTGTGAAAAGGTGTCCCTTAGGCCTCTTCAAAACCTTTCCCCTCTCACTTTCCACCAATGTCCTCTCGTTTTGGACGCCACTAACCTGGGGAAAAACCTTGACTACAAACCCTATCCATGACCGTTCTGATTTTATAAACATTTACTGCTGCGAAATGTGACTCCAATCAACACGAATGGCTGTACTTTCAATAATCCCGGGCCTAAATGCTGAAATTCAACACCGACACCTGTTCTTTCTCCATCAAGTCACAATTCTAAAACCAGTTTCATCAGTTTGTTCAGATATATTAGGAGATACTTCTGTGGGATTTACACCCAGACCTTTGTGCCCGGAGGTAGGGACATGAGTACCACTTGGCAATACCCATAAAGCTGTAACATTATTCTCCTGTGTGTTTGTCCATCAGCCTGTTATGACATGCTGTGACATACCTCTGCAACAGGCAGGACATGAATTCACACCTTCTGGTCCAGAGCTAGGAACACTACCAAATAATTTCAGGAATTGGAAGCAAACCCAGAGCCATGGCCCAGAGACACTACCCACTACACTACTGTACCCAGATTTTGGGTCACATTTTAAGGGACAGCATTCAGCTCGGTGTGGATTTATTATGATCAGGTTACCATTACTGAACTACACAAAACATTTTGTTTTGTTAAACAAGTGCAAGATCGAAATTAACTATGAACATCTTTAATCGCTATTATCTGTAGTCTGCAATATTAGGGAAAGAAATCCTGCAGGCATACTCTGCTCAATGAAGGGTCTCAAATAGATATTTATTACTGAACACCAGACACGGAGAAAGACCATAATTTCTGGTCCCAAAACACCGATCAGTATAACCCAACTCTCACGTGTGTCTACCCTCCGCCTAAAACCATGAAATGATACCAGGCCGCTGATAACTGTCCAGCCTCTCCTCCCCACTGACTGTGTCTGCAATCCGTCCCTCCTCCCTCTAACCACACAAGGCAAACCAAGCTCAGGGTCTTTGTGAAAATCAAGGCGGAGTGTGCAGACCTCCTGGAGAGGGGTGGGCATTTTAAAATTAAATGGGGAAGGTGAGGAGGTGGTAATATCACTCACTGGCCGAAGTGTGGCAGATGGATTTAAGTTTGGATTAATGCGAGGTATTGGATTTGGTAAATCCAACAAGAGCAGGACCTATACAATTAAACGTAGGGCCTTTGGCAGTGTTGTAGAACAGAGTCCTTAGCCGTCAGGTATAATTCTTTAAAAGTTGCATCTCATATAGATAACGTGATTAAGAAGGTGTTTTGCACACTTGTCTTCAATGGTCAGACCTTTGAGTATCGGAATTGGGATGTCATGTTGAGGTTGTACAGGACATTGGTGAGATCTCTTCTGGAATACTGTGTCCAGCCTGGACATCCTGCCGGCTCATTCCATAGGCACACCAGCCTGTGGGTGAAAAAGCTGCCCTTAGGTCACTTTTAAATGTTTCCCCTCTTACAACTATGTCCTCTAGTTTTGGTCTCCACCACCCTGATAAAATACATTGACTATTCACTTTGATATTATTGACCTTGATATTATTAAGCTGGAGAGGGTTCAGAAGAGTTTAACCTGGATGTTGCTGGAAATGGAGGGATTGAGCTATAAGGAGAGGCTGAATACGTTGGGACATTTTTCACTGTAGAGTATGAGATGAAGGGGTAACTTTGCAGAGGTTTATAAAATAATGAGGGGTACAGATAAGCTGAAGGGCTGATGTCTTTTCCCTAGAGTTAGGGATTCAAAACTGAAGGATATTTTAACGTGCGAGGAAAAAAGATTTACAAAAGTCAGGAAAGGTAATTATTTTAGACAGAAGCTGGCTTGTGTGTGGAATGAACTTGCAGAGCAAGTGGTGAAAACAGGGACAGTTACAACATTTAAAGGACATATAGATCAGTACATGGATAAGACATCAGTTTGGATGGTGCTTGAGCAGCTGCCCTCTCCCTCCCCCTCTCTGAATGTATCCCTGTTGGTTTTCACCCTCTACCAATGCCTGTGCAGTGGCGTGTGGAGGCCAGCAGAGGAAGGCATTGCATCACTTTCAGCACCACAGAGACTGCCAGACCTGCCCCACACAGAGACACACAGATACACACACAGCAATTGTTAGGACACAACATTAAGCTCATCTGGTAATTTAAACTAAACATAAATAAATGCTCAATTCGCCTCATAAACTGTTAAAATATGACTGAGAACTCCCAAATTCCACAGTTTAAATAAAAACAACAATGTAGTTTTTAACACTGAAAGTGAACTGAAAGAGACCATCTATCTCTTAACTGCTTATAACCCGACTCCAGCTCTACAGCAATATACTGTTTCTGGGTCTGCCATCCTCTCATATCACAGGTACTTGTAAGCTCTCAGTTCAGAGCAACATTCACCCTCGCTTAAAGGTACAGTACACACTTTCACCTTTATCCCATTATACCCTGATGAATATCGATAAGTGGAACCTTTCTGGAGTTCTCTTGCTCTGTGGGTTGTCAATATTTCATTCACTCTGTCTCGTATGTGTCAGGACTTTTGTTATTCCATTGACAGTATTCGACTCTGTCCATGGGAATATATCAGTATTTCACTTGCTCACACTCCTGTGTGTGGGGCAGGATTTCAGTTGTTTCATGGGGACTGTGACACTATGATAATCTCAATGTTTGTAAATGGTACCAAACCTGCAAGAATTGTAAAGTCTATGGAGGACAGTGTGGAACTCTAACAGGACAGTGACACGCTGGTAGACGGGGATCAATGCAGAGTAGTGTGAGGTGATGCACTTTGGTATGGAAGATAAAGAAAGACAGTTTAAAACAGGCTGTGCCATTATAAAGGGGCTGCAGGAACAGAGCGCGCTGCGTGTATATGAGCAGGAGCTTTGTTCGGGGGTCGGTGCTATAACAGATATACCGTGAGTGTGAGGGAGCAAAGAGAATACAGTGACCCTTATCCTGACAGAGCGAGGAAGGTTATTGATGCTTGTCCCATATTGCTGGACATTTCTTCAGACCACAGATACTGCACTGAGCTGGGTGGGGAGCACAGACCATGCTCGATGGGTCTGGTGGTGTGGCTCCCTCTGGGAAGAGAATGGTCACCCTCTGTACTAGCCCATCCACCAGGAGCTCCGTGTCCCTGTCGACAAACCGTGGTGTAATTGCCCCTTATCTGCCATGCTCGGAGTAAACTGTACAGGGCAGCTCCAAGCTGAGAAAGCTCAACCCTGTGCTTATTGGCCTTTCAAAGATGGCGCCAGGGATCACGGAATATCCAGGGGCACCTGGGGACTGTGAGTCCCTCCAGCCATGATGGGTGGGAGAATCAGGCTGGTATTGAATGAGAGGGACACCATGGGGGGGGGGGGGGGAGGGAAATAATCAATGAGTTTGAGTTTGATAAGATAGCACCAGGAACCTAGCTTGGCCTCGTACAGATAATCTCTCTGTCACACTCAATGAAAATGGCACTGAGGCAAATTATTGTTAGAATCATTCCAGTGAGTCAGAGATTCTGTTGTAACTACGCCCATTTACAAAACTAGAACAAATGCTCATCCAAAACTCTCCATCATTTCACCTCACACCAATCTTCCTTTTTCCCATCTTTCCTGGGAAGGCTGGCTCATGTTACCGGATGTTATCAAAGTGTCTACATTTCAGCATTCTGAAACCTGGGAACACATCCGTCCATGACACTGTCTCTCAGTCTCTCCCTGTCTTCCGATACCCCAAACCCCTCCCATGTGGTGATATTTAAACTGATTCCCCCGCCATCTCTCTCAGGCAGTGATGTTCACACCCACAGCACCCCCTTGTCATGGCACAATATAGAGATGGAGCTGGAAATGGGTGGGAGCTGTATGTCCTTTCACTTCCAGCACAGGCTGCAATTTTCCCCTCACTGGGCAGGGATCTCACACAGTGTTACTGAGCAATGCACGGGGGTGGGGTGGTTAGGAGGAGGGATGTACACAGTCCTACATGCTGGGAGGGTAACTGCTCCTGGGTTACAGATCAATTCACGGGTGATCACTGCACAGGTCTCTGTGCTGGTCAGACTGTCTGGTTGAGGTTTATAGATAATACAATGATGTGGGATGTGTAGCTCCCGGTGCTGGACAGATATGCAGCCTGTGCACAGTACATTATGTTGGTGGGGTGGATGGGGGGGAAAGGTGATGGACAGGTCAAGGGGTTCTCCAGATCACTCTGTCCCCGACATTCTATAACTGACATTCCCCGGAACGTTCTGTCCCCGACATTCTATAACTGACATTCCCCGGAAAGCTCTATCCCTGGCATTGTTTGTGAACGGCCGGACATCAGTGAATTGAACAAACGATAAGATCCCGAGGGAAGTGATCCCGTTCCAGGGAGAAGGAGACACTGTTCCGAAGGCCCCTCAGGCAGTTACAGTGGTGAATACGTTTTCCCTGCGTTTACATTTCTTCACGACACAGGATCGAACACAATTTAGACCAAAACACAGAAATTCCCAAACTCCGCTTGTCTTCAGGAAACTGGGAAAGAATCCTTCAGGACAGCAACGTTCCCACCCTCCGTATTAGGAACTGGGAAGTGACCTGTGCCTGCTCTCGAGTGATCGAGTGTGTGGAAATGTTCTAGAAACCATCTGTCCTTATGGATGCGTCTCTCTGTGTTTGGGGAAGGAGGGTTTCTTGTGGTTTATGTCACATTTTTGTCAGTAAATCTGACATTCCCATTTGTTATTCCAGCTCCAATTATTTTAATAAATCCCTGAATACAGGGACACATTTGAAAATCTCACTGGGTCCCCGATCAAACGGGTCCCTTTGCCTCCAGGCTGATGGATAATGGGTTTGTTTTCCTTCCTCACAGTTAACCTAGTGACCATCTACGTCCTGCTTTATAAAGATTGTGGATTGTCTCCATGTGTCAGACGTTACCTGGGGGCCATGGCAGCGGCGGATCTCCTGGTCATTATCCTCAACCTGATCCTGAGACACATTCCCATTGTTTATGAGGAACAGTTTTATTTCCTGAATGACTCCATCCCTGTGTGTAATATCCACGCCGTCCTGCTTTATGCAGCCACTGACTGCTCTGTCTGGTTCACCGTCACTTTCACCTTTGATCGGTTTGTGGCCATTTGTTGCCAGAAGCTGAAAAGTAAATATTGCAGTGAGAAAACAGCGGCTGTGGTTCTGGCAGCAGTGACTGTGCTGAGCTGTTTAAAGAACATTTTCTGGTATTTTATGTTCACGGCTCGGTATCGGCTGGGGAACCGCCCCTGGTTTTGTTTTGTAACAGTCGCTGCTATATTCTCCGTTGTCTGGATCACAATCGAGTTCCTCCACCACATTCTAACCCCGGGTGTCCCATTTCTCCTGATTCTGCTGCTCAATGTTCTCACCGTCAGACACATTTTAGTGACCAGCAGAGCCCGCAGGAGACTCCGCGCTCACACCAATGGGGACGCTCAGTCTGACACAGAAATGAGAAACCGAAAAAAATCCATCATTTTACTGTTTGTGATCTCGGCCAATTTCATCCTGTTATGGTCAACGTTAATGCTGTATTCTATATGGTACCGGATGGATGATATTGGGTACGACTCTATGTTTCTCGATGCCTTTGTGCAGGAATTGGGCTTCATGCTGCAGCTCCTCAGTTGCTGCACAAACACCGCGATTTATGCCGTGACCCAGACTAAGTTCAGGCAGCAGCTGAAGAATGTGCTGAAATATCCCTTCACTCAAATCCATCCATCCATCAAATTCCCTCATTAATCACACCATCCGGGATTTTCTCATTTCAGTTCAGTGTTTCAGCGATGGAGCAGCCTGTCGCTATGGTAACAGACTGAGGGGAGCGCTGGTTTGTCCATCCTTATCCCACAGGGTGGGTTACAGGGAAACATTTCAATGTTTCTCACAACTCAGGGGCCAGTGAGAAAAGGCACCATCCCACTGACTGCATCCATCACTTCCATTTGTAACCAATAAAAGTGTTGATTAAAGCGTGCTGAGCAGCAGAGTGACCGATGTTGTTGTGTGTCTTTGTGGTGGAGAAGCTGAGCTGGAGAGAGACAGACTTAGCCCCAAGTCATGGTCCTCAGGGAAGGGGAGGGCACCGCGCCCTGAGCTCAGGAGCTGGGGTTAACTCCCTCTGTCCCCCGACTCCAACCCAGCCTTCCCATTACCTCTCCCCTACTCTTTCTCCTCAATTCTCTCTCTCTCTCTTTCAGCACACACTCTCTTTCTCAAACCCCCTCTCTCTCATCCCCCCGCCAACCCCGGTTTCTCCACCTGCCTCCACTCTTCCCTCTCCCCCTCTCTCTCTCTCTCTCTCTCTCATGCCGTCGCAGTCTCCCTCCAACAATTCCATCTCTACCGCATTTTCCCCACCTGCCACATCTCACCCCGATCCCCACACGGAGCCTCACCCCCAAATAGCCCCAGTCTCTGGGTCAGAGGGAGAGGGAAGGACCATGGAGACAGAGTATGTCAGAGAGAGGGAGGGAGGGACAGGAGGGAGAGAGAAACGGAGGAAGGTGGGGAGAGAGAGAGAGAGAGACACTGATTGAGGTGGGTCAAGAGTGAGAGATGGGGAGGGAACGTGAAGGAGCGGGGGAGAGAGAGGGGGCAAGGGAGAGATAGGGTGAGATGGGGAGGACGAGAGATGGGACGGAGGGAGGGGAGGGAATGTCAAGAGTGAGGGAGAGGCCGAAAGAGGGGATGGGAGAGAGAGGGATCGCGAGAGAGAGGGAGGAAAAGGGAGAGGGAGAGGGCGACAGAGGGGAGGGAGGTAGGGGAGGGAGAGAGAGAGGGGAGAGGTTGAGAGAGGGGAGGATGAGACAGGGAAGTGAGGGAGAGGAGGGCAAGAGAGAGGAGCACGAGAGGGAGAGAGAGTGAGAGAGGGGAGGGGAGAGAGGGGGGGACGAGAGACTGGAGTGCGAGAGAGGAGGAGGGCGAGAGAGAGGAGGGCGAGAGAGGGGAGGAAGGAAGGGAGAGGGCGAGAGAGGATAGGGCGAAAGAGGGGAAGGAGGGAGGGGAGGGCGTGAGGGAGGGTGAGGGTGTGAGAGGGAAGGGAGGGAGGGGAGGGCGAGAGAGGGGTGAGGGTGAGAGAGGGGAGTGTGAGAGGGGGAAGGCGATAAAGGGGAGGGAGAAGGAGGGGAGTGGAGGAGGTGAGGGAGAGAGGGAAGGAGAGGGCGAGAGAGGGGAGGGCAAGACAGCGGGGAGGGGGTAAGAGGGGAGGGCAAGAGGGAGGGAGGGGCCGAGAGAGGGTAGGGAGGGAGGGGAGGGCGCGAGAGGGTAGGGAGGGAGGGGAGGGCGACAGAAGGGAGAAGGTGAGAGAGAAGAGGACGAGAGAGGGGAGGAAATTGAGGGCGAGAGAGGGGAGTGCGAGAGGGGGAGGGTGAGACAAGGGGGAGAGGGAGGGGAGGGCGAGAGAGGGGAGTGAGACAGGGAGGGCGAGAGAGGGGAGAGAACAGAGGAGGCTAGAGAGGAGGGCAAGTGAGTGGAAGGAGAGGGGGAGGGCGAGAGAGGGGAGGGACGGAGGGGAGGGTGAGAGATATGAGGGAGGGAGGGGAGGGTGAGAGGAAGAGAGAGGGGATGGGAGAGCGGGGGAGCACGAGTGAGGGGGAGGGCAAGAGGGGGGAGAGGGAGGGGAGCGAGAGAGAGGGGAGAGGTTGAGAGAGCGGACGACGAGAAGGGGGAACAGAGAAAAGGGGCCAGAGAGAAGGGGACACAGAGATGGGAGACAGAGAGAGGAAGACAGAGAGATGGGGGGACTGAGAGTGGGGGAAAGAGAGAGTGGGGACAGAGAGAGGGGGATAAAGAGGGGGGTCACAGAGAGGAACAGAAAGAGAAGGGACAGAGACAGGGAGGTGACAGAGACAGTGGGGAACAGAGAGAAGGTGACAGTGAAAAGGGGACAGAGAGAGAGAAACAGAAAGTGGGGGACAAAGGGAGGGGAACAGAGAGGGGATATAGAGGGAGGGGGACAGAGAGAGAGGGGACAGAGAGAGGGGGACAGAGAGGGGGGACAGAGAGAGGTGGACAGAGAGAGGGGGACAGAGAGAGGGGGACAGAGAGAGGGAAACAGAAAGAGGGGGACAGAGGGAGGGGGGACTGAGAGAGGGCGACAAAGAGAGGAGGTCAGAGAGAAGGGGGACAGAGAGAGGGGGACAGAGAGAGGGGAGACAGAGAGAGAGGAGACAGAGAGAGAGGAGACAGAGAGAGGGGAACAGAGAGATGGGGACTGAGAGAGGGGGACTGAGAGAGGGGGACAGAGAGAAGGAGACAGAGAGAGGGGACAGAGAGAGGGGGACAGAGAGAGGGGACAGAGAGAGGGGGACAGAGAGAGGGGGGACAGAGAAAGGTGGACAGAGAGAGGGGGACAGAGAGAGGGAAACAGAAAGAGGGGGACAAAGGGAGGGGAACAGAGGGGGGGACAGAGAGAGGGGGACAGATAGAGGGGACAGAGAGAGGGGGACAGAGAGAGGGGAGACAGAGAAAGGTGGACAGAGAGAGGGGGACAGAGAGAGGGAAACAGAAAGAGGGGGACAAAGGGAGGGGAACAGAGAGGGGGGTGGAGGGAGGGGGAAAGAGAGAGAGGGGACAGAGAGAGGGGAACAGAGAGAAGGGGACCAAGAGAGGGGGACAGAGAGAGGTGGACAGAGAGAGGGGAACAGAGAGAGGGAAACAGAAAGAGAGGGACAGAGGGAGGGGGGACAGAGAGAGGGGGACAAAGAGAGGAGGACAGAGAGAAGGGGACAGAGAGAGGGGGACAGAGAGAGGGGAGACAGAGAGAGAGGAGACAGAGATGGTAAACAGAAAGAGGGGGACAGAGAGAGGAGGGAGAGAGTGAGGGGGACAGAGAGTGGGGGACAGAGGGAAGTGGACAGAGAGAGGCGTGACAGAGAGAAGGGGGACAAAGAGAGGGGGACAGAAAGTTGGGGACAGAGCGAGGGGGACAGAAGACAGGGGGACAGGGCGAGGGTGGGGCAGTGAGAGGGGGACAAACATAGGGGGCATAGAGACGTGGGGACAGAGGGGGAGACAGAGAGGTGGGGGAGAGAGAGTGTGGGGTCAGAGTGACGGTGTTAGAGAGAGGGGTACAGAGTGAGGGTGACAGAGAGAGGGGGGTCAGAGAAAGGGGGATACAGTGAGGGGGACAGAGAGAGTAGGACAGAGGGAGGGGAACAGAGAGAGGGGCTAGAGGGAGGGGGACAGAGAGAGGGGGAAAGAGGGAGGGGGACAGAGTGAGGGGGACAGATTGAGGGGGACAGAGAGAGGGGGACAGAGAGAGGGGGACAGAGAGAGGGGGACAGAGAGAGGGGACAGAGATACGGGGGACAGAAAGAGGGGGCAGAGAGAAGGGGACAGAGAGAAGGGAACAGAGAGAGAGAGACAGAGAGAGGGGAACAGAGAGAGAGGGACAGAGAGAGGGAGACAGAGAGAGGGGACAGAGATACGAGGGACAGAGAGAGGGCGGACAGAGTGAGTGGGGACAGAGAGAGGGGGACAGAGAGAAGGGGACAGAGAGAGGGGAAAGAGAGAAGGGGACAGTGAGAAGGGGACAGAGAGAGGGGGACAGAGAGAGGGGTCAGAGAGAGGGGGACAGAGAGGGGGGACAGAGAGAAGGGGACAGAGAGAGGGGGACAGAGAGAGGGGGACAGAGAGAAGGGGACAGTGAGAAGGGGACAGAGAGAGGGAAACAGAAAGAGGGGGACAGAGTGAGGAGGGACAGAGTGAGGGGGACAGAGGGAGGGGACAGAGGGAAGGGGACAGACAGAGGGGTGACAGAGAGAAGGGGGACAAAGAGAGGGGGACAGAGAGAGGGGGACAGAGAGAGGGGGACAGAGCGAGAAGGGCTCAGAAGACGGGGGATAGGGAGGGTGGACAGAGCGAGGATGGGGTAGTGAGAGGGGAACAAACTTAGGGGGCCAGAGAGACGTGGGGACAGAGTGACGGTGTTAGAGAGAGGGGAACAGAGTGAGGGTGACAGAGGAAGGGGGGACAGAGAGAGGGGGAATAGAGTGAGGGGGACAGAGAGAGTAGGACAGAGGGAGGGGAACAGAGAGGGGGGATAGAGGGAGGGGGAAAGAGAGAGGGGAACAGAGAGAGGGGGACAGAGAGAAGGGGACAGAGAGAAGTAAACAGAAAGAGGGGGACAGAGAGAGGAGGGAGAGAGTGAGGGGGACAGAGAGTGGGGGACAGAGGGAAGTGGACAGAGGGAGGCGTGACAGAGAGAAGGGGACAAAGAGAGGGGGACAGAGAGATGGGGACAGAGCGAGGGGGACAGAAGACAGGGGGACAGGGAATGTGGACAGGGCGAGGGTGGGGCAGTGAGAGGGGGACAAACATAGGGGGCATAGAGACGTGGGGACAGAGGGGGAGACAGAGAGGTGGGGGAGAGAGAGTGTGGGGTCAGAGTGACGGTGTTAGAGAGAGGGGTACAGAGTGAGGTTGACAGAGAGAGGGGGGTCAGAGAAAGGGGGGATACAGTGAGGTGGGCAGAGAGAGTAGGACAGAGGGAGGGGAACAGAGAGGGGGGCTAGAGGGAGGGGGACAGAGAGAGGGGGAAAGAGGGAGGGGGACAGAGTGAGGGGGACAGAGTGAGGGGGACAGATTGAGGGGGACAGATTGAGGGGGACAGAGAGAGGGGGACAGAGAGAGGGGGACAGAGAGAGGGGACAGAGATACGGGGGACAGAAAGAGGGGGCAGAGAGAAGGGGACAGAGAGAAGGGAACAGAGAGAGGGAGACAGAGAGAGGGGGACAGAGAGAGAGGGACAGAGAGAGAGGGACAGAGATACGAGGGACAGAGAGAGGGCGGACAGAGTGAGTGGGGACAGAGAGAGGGGGACAGAGAGAAGGGGACAGAGAGAGGGGGAAAGAGAGAAGGGGACAGTGAGAAGGGGACAGAGAGAGGGGGACAGAGAGGGGGGACAGAGAGAGGGGGGACAGAGAGAGTAGGACAGAGGGAGGGGAACAGAGAGGTGGACAGAGGGAGGGGGACAGAGAGAGGGGGAAAGAGAGAGGGAGAAAGAGAGAAGGGAACAGAGAGGGGGGGACAGAGAGAGTGGAACAGAGAGAAGGGGACAGAGAGAGGGGGTCATAGAGAGAGGGACAGAGAGATGGGGGCAGAGTGAGAGGTACAGAGAGACGTGAACAGAGAAAAGGGGACAGAGAGAAGGGGACAGTGAGAAGGGGACAGAGAGAGGAGAACAGGGAGCGGGGGGACAGAGAGAGGGGGACAAAGAGAAGGGGACAGAGAGTGGGGGACAGAGAGAAGAGGACAAAGAGAGGGGACAGAGAGAGGATGGACAGAGAGAGGGCAGACAGAGAGAGTGGGGACAGAGAAATGGGGACAGAAAGTGTGGGGTCAGAGTGACGGTGTTAGAGAGAGGGGAAAAGAGTGAGGGTGACAGAGAGATTAGGACAGAGGGAGGGGAACAGAGAGGGGGGATAGAGGGAGGGGGACAGAGAGAGGGGGAAAGAGAGAGGGGGACAGAGAGAAGGGGACAGAGAGAAGGGGGACAGAGAGAGGGGGATAGAGTGAGGGGGACAGAGAGATTAGGACAGAGGGAGGGGAACAGAGAGGGGGGATAGAGGGAGGGGGACAGAGAGAGGGGGAAAGAGAGAGGGCGACAGAGAGAGGGGGACAGAGAGAGGGGGACAGAGAGAGGGGGACAGAGAGAGGGGGACAGAGAGATGGGGGCAGAGAGATGGGGGCAGAGAGAGGGGAACAGAGAGAGGGGGATAGAGAGAAGGGGACAGTGAGAAGGGGACAGAGAGAGGGGAACAGGGAGTGGGGGGACAGAGTGAGGGGGACAGAGTGAGGGGGACAGAGAGAGGGGGACAGAGAGGAGGGGACAAAGAGAGGGGACAGAGAGAGGATGGACAGAGAGCAGGAAACAGAGAGGGGGTACAGAGATACGGGGGACAGAGAGAGGAGGACAGAGAGAGGGCGGACAGAGAGAGGGGTACAGAGAAGGGGGGAACAGAGATAAGGGGACAGAGAGAAGGGGACGGAGAGAGGGGGACAGAGAGAGGGGGACAGAGAGAGGGGGACAGAGAGAGCGGGACAGAGAGATGGGGACAGAGAGAAGGAAACAGAGAGAAATGAACAGAGAGAAGGGGACGGGGGGGGGACAGAGAGAGGGGGACTGAAAGAGGGGGACAGAAAGAGGAGGGACAGAGACAGAAGGACAGACTTAGGGGGACAGAGAAGTGGGGGACAGAGAGAAGGGGACAGAGAGAATGGCACAGAGAGAAGGGGACAGAGAGAGGGGGGACAGAGAGAGGGGGACAGAGAGACGGGGACAGAGAGAGGGGAACAGAGAGAAGGGGACAGTGAGAAGGGGATAGAGAGAGCGAAACAGAAAGAGGTGGACAGACTTAGGGGGACAGAGAGACGTGGGGATGGGGACAGAGAGTTGGGGGACAGAGAGACTGGGGGACAGAGAGAGGGGGACGGGGGGGGACAGATAGAGTGGAACAGAAAGAGAAGGGATAGTGAGAGGAGAACAGAGAGAGGAGAACAGAGAGAGGGGAACAGTGAAAAGGGGACAGAGAGAGGGAAACCGAAAGAGGACAGAGAGAGGGGGGACGGGTGGGTACAGAGAGAGTCGGACAGAGAGACGGGGCACAAAGCAAGTGAGGACAGAGAGAGAGAAGGGACAGAGAGAGGGGGAACAGAGCGAGGCGGGGCAGAAGACAGGCGGACAGGGAGGATGGACAGAGCGAGGGTGGGACCGAGAGAGGGGGCAGAGAGAGGGGGGTGACAGAGAGGTGAGGACAGACTTAGGGGGACAGAGATATGTGGGGACGGGGGGCAGAGAGGTGGGGGACAGACAGAGTGGGGACAGAGAAAGGGGGGACAGAGTGAGATGGGAACAGAGAGAAGGCGGACAGAAAGAGGGGGACAGAGAGAGGAGGGACAGAGAGAGGGGGACAGAGAGGGGGGACAGAGCGAGGGGGGACAGAAGTCAGGGGAACAGGGAGGGGTGGACAGAGTGAGGGTGGGACCGAGAGGGGGGGACAGAGAGGGGGGTGACAGAGAGAGGAGAACAGACTTAGGGGGGCAGAGAGATGTGGGGTCGGGCAGGGGACAGAGAGGTGGGGGACAGAGAAAGTGGGGGACAGAGTGAGGGTGACAGAGAGAGAGGGGAACAGAGAGAGGATGACAGAGCGAGGGGAACAGAGAGAGGGGGACAGTGAGAGGGGGACATAGAGAAGGGGGACAAAGAGAGGGGGACAAAGAGAGGGGGACAGAGAGATTATGGACAGAGAGAGGGGGACAAAGAGAGGGGACAGAGAGAGGAGGGACAGAGAGAGGGGGACAGAGAGATGGGTAGAGAGAGAGAGGTGGACAGAGAAAGGGGGACAGAGAGAGGGGGACAGAGAGAATAAGACTGAGAGATGGGGACAGATAGAGGGGGACAGTTGGAGGAGGACAGAGGGAGGGGGACAGAGAGGAGGAAACAGAGAGGGGAACAGAGAGATGGGGACAGAGAAGGGGACAAAGAGAGGAGGACAGAGAGATGGGAAAAGAAAGAGCGGGGACAGAGAAAGGAGGACAGAGAGAGGGGCACAGTGAGAAGAGGACTGAGAGATGGCGTCAGAGATAGGGGGAAACAGAGGGATGGGGACTGAGAGAAGAGAACAGAGAGGGGGGACAGAGAGAGGGGAACAGAGAGAGTGGGGACAGAGAGAGGGTCAGAGAGAGAGGAGAACAGAGAGAGGGGAACAGTGAAAAGGGGACAGAGAGATGGAAACAGAAAGAGGGGGACAGAGTGAGGGGGACAGAGAGAGGGGAACAGAGAAAGGGGGGACAGAGAGAGTGGGACATAGAGAGGGGACAGAGCGAGGGGTGTCAGAAGACTGGTGGACAGGGCGGGTGGGCAGAGTGAGGGTGGGGCAGAGAAAGGGGGCAGAGAGGGGGACAGAGAGAGGGGAACAGAGAGAGGGGAAAAGAGAGAAGGGGGACAGGGAGAGGGGGACAGAGAGAGGGGACAGAGAGAGCGGAATAGCGAGCGTGGGGACAGAGAGTGGGGGAAAGAGAGAGGTGGATAGTTACAGTGGAACAGAAAGAGAAGGGACAGTGAGAGGCGGGACAGAGAGAGGGGAACAGAGAGAGGGGGGTCAGAGAGAGGGAAATAGAAAGAGGGGGACAGAGAGAGGAGGACAGAGTGAGGGGGACAGAGAGAGGGAAATAGAAAGAGGGGTCGAGGGGACAGAGAGAGTGGGGGACAGAGTGAGGGTGACAGAGAGAGGGGAACAGAGAGCGGGAGGACAGACAGAGGGGGGACAGCGTGAGATGGGAACAGAGAGAGGGCGGACAGAAAGAGGGGGACAGAGCGAGGTGGGACAGAAGACAGGGGGAAAGGGAGGGGTGGACAGAGTGAGGGTGGGACCGAGAGAGGGGTGACAGAGAGGGGGGTGACAGAGAGAGAAGAACAGACTTAGCGGGACAGAGAGACGTGGGGACGGGGAGGGGACAGAGAGGTGGGGGACAGAGAGGGGGTGACAGAGAGAGGGGAACAAACTTAGGGGGGCAAAGAGAGACGTGGGGACGGGGAGGGGACAGAAAGGTGGGGGACAGAGAGAGTGGGGGACAGAGTGAGGGTGACAAAGAGGGGGGAGCAGAGTGAGCGTGATAGAAAGAGAGGGGGACAGAGAGAGGGGAATAGAGAGAGTGGGGACAGAGAGAGGGGGATAAAGAGAGGGGGACAAAGAGAGAGGAACAGAAAGGGAAGGGACAGAGAGAGTGGGGACAGAGAGAGGAGAACAGAGAGAGGGGAACAGTGAAAAGGGGACAGTGAGAGGAAAACAGAAACAGGAGGGACAGCGAAAGGGTGACAGAGAGAGGGAACAGAGAGAGGAGGTACAGAGGGAAGGGGACAGAGAGGGGGGTGACAAAGAGAGCAGACAGAGCGAAGGGGGACAGAAGACAGGGGACAGGGAGGGTGGACAGCGCGACGGTGGGGCAGAGAGAGGGGGAAAAACTTAGGGGGGCAAAGAGAGACGTGGGGACAGAGTGTGGGTGACAGAGAAGTGGGGGACAGAGTGAGGGTGACAGAGAGAGGGGAACAGAGTGATGGTGACAGAGAGAGGGGGGATAGAGAGAGGGAGGATAGAGGAAGGAGGACAGACAGAGGGGGGACAGAGAGATGGGGCCAGAGAGAGGGGGACAGAGAGAGGGGGACAGAGAGAGGGGGACAGAGAGAGAAGTGAACAGAGAAGGGGACTGAGAGAGGGTGCGGACAGACAGAAAGTGTGGAGAGAGAGACGGGGGACAGAGCCAGTGGGGACAGAGAGACGGAGGACAGAGCGAGTGGAGACGGGGGGTGGGGGGAACCGAGAGAGGGGAACAGAGAGAGAGGGGACAGAGAGAGGGCAACAGAGAGACGGGGCAGAGAGCGGAGGGACAGAGAGAGGGAAACAGTGAGAAGTGAACAGAGAAAAGGGGACAGAGAGAGGATGGACAGATAGAGGGGGACAACGAGAGGGGACAGAGAGAGGAGGGGCAAAGAGAGAGGAAAGGAGAGAGTGGGGATAGAGAGAGGGGGATAAAGAGAGGGGTGTCAGAGAGTTGTGGCAGAGAGAGGGGAACAGAGGGAAGACGACTGAGCGATGAGGAGAGAGAGAGGGGGAAAGAGAGAGGGGACAGAGAGAGGGGAACAGAGAGAGGGGGACAGTGAGAGGAAAACAGAAACAGGAGGGACAGAGAAAGGGGGACAGAGAGAGGGGACAGAGAGATGGGGACAGAGAAGGGGACAAAGAGAGGAGGACAGAGAGATGGGAAAAGAGAGAGTGGGGACAGAGAAAGCAGGACAGAGAGGGGGCACAGAGAGAAGAGGACTGAGAGATGGAGTCAGAGATAGGTGGGAAACAGAGAGAGTGGGGACAGAGAGAGGGGGTCAGAGAGAGAGGAGAACAGAGAGAAGTGAACAGTGAAAAGGGGACAGAGAGATGGAAACAGAAAGAGGGGGACAGAGTGAGGGGGACAGAGTGAGGGGGACAGAGAGAGTGTGACAGAGAGAGTGGGACATAGAGAGTGGGACATAGAGAGTGGGACATAGAGAGTGGGACATAGAGAGGGGACAGAGCGAGGGGGTTCAGAAGACTGGTGGATAGGGCGGGTGGACAGGGTGGGGCAGAGAAAGGGGGCAGAGAGAGGGGGACAGAGAGAGGGGAACAGAGAGAAGGGGGGACAGGGAGAGGGGGACAGAGAGAGGGGACAGAGAGCGCGGAATAGAGAGCGTGGGGACAGAGAGTGGGGGAAAGAGAGAGGTGGATAGATAGAGTGGAACAGAAAGAGAAGGGACAGTGAGAGGCGGGACAGAGAGAGGGGAACAGAGAGAGGGGGACAGAGAGAGGGAAACAGAAAGAGGGGTCAGAGAGGGGGGACAGAGAGAGGGGGGACAGAGTGAGGGTGACAGAGAGAGGGGGTACAGAGCGAGGGGGGCGGAAGACAAGGGGACACGGAGGATGGACAGAGAGGGGAGTGACAGTGAGAGGAGGACAGATTTAGGGGGACAGAGAGACGTTGGGACGGGGGGCAAAGAGGTGAAGGACAGAGAGAGCGGGGGACAGAGTGAGGGTGACAGAGAGAGGGGAACAGAGAGCGGGAGGACAGACAGAGTGGGGACAGAGGGGGGGGGAACAGAGTGAGATGGGAACAGAGAGAGGGCGGACAGAAAGAGGGGGACAGAGAGGGGGGACAGAGCGAGGTGGGACAGAAGACAGGGGGACAGGGAGGGGTGGACAGAATGAGGGTGGGTCCGAAAGAGGGGGACAGAGACGGAGGTGACAGAGAGAGAAGAACAGACTTAGCGGGACAGAGAGACGTGGGGACGGGGAGGGGACAGAAAGGTGGGGGACAGAGAGGGGGAGACAGAGAGAGGGGAACAAACTTAGGGGGGCAAAGAGAGACGTGGGGACGGGGAGGGGACAGAGAGATGGGGGACAGAGACAGTGGGGGACAGAGTGAGGGTGACAAAGAGGGGGGAGCAGAGTGAGCGTGATAGAAAGAGAGGGGGACAGAGAGAGGGGAATAGAGAGAGTGGGGACAGAGAGAGGGGATAAAGAGAGGAGAACAGAGAGAGGGGGACAGTGAAAAGGGGACAGAGAGAGGGAAACAGAAAGAGGGGACAGAGAGAGGGAGATAGAGTGAGGGGGACAGAGAGAGTAGGACAGAGGGAGGGGAACAGACAGAGAGGGATAGTGGGAGGGTGGACAGAGAGAGAGGGACAGATAGAAGGGGACAGTGAGAGGGGGTGGGAGAAAGGGAAACAGAAGAAGGGGACAGAGAGAGGGGTTCATTGAGAGGGGGACAGAGAGGGGGAACAGAGTGAAGTGATCAGAGAGAAGAGGACAGAGATAGGAGGGACAGAGAGAGGGGGACAGAGAGAGGGGGGCAGAGAGAAGTGAACAGAGAGAGGGGGACAGAGAGAAGGGGACAGTGACAGGAAAACAGATACAGGAGGGACAGAGAAAGGGGGACAGAGAGAGGGGACAGAGAGAGGAGGTACAGAGGGAAGGGGACAGAGAGAGGGATGACAAAGAGAGCAGACAGAGCGAAGGGGGACAGAAGACAGGGGGACAGGAAGGGTGGACAGGGCGACGGTGGGGCAGAGAGAGGGGGAAAAACTTAGGGGGGCAAAGAGAGACGTGGGGACAGAGTGAGGGTAACAGAGAAGTGGGGGACAGAGTGATGGTGACAGAGAGAGTGGGGACAGAGAGAGGGGGATAGAGAGAGGAGGGATAGAGGAAGGAGGACAGACAGAGGGGGGACAGAGAGATGGGGCCAGAGAGAGGGGGACAGAGAGAGGGGGACAGAGAGAGAGAAGTGAACAGAGAAGGGGACTGAGAGAGGGTGCGGACAGAGAGAAAGTGTGGAGAGAGAGAGACGGGGGACAGAGCGAGTGGGGACGGGGGAACCGAGAGAGGGGGACAGAGAGAGGGGACAGAGAGAGGGCAACAGAGAGACGGGGGCAGAGAGAGGAGGGACAGAGAGAGGGAAACAGAGAAAAGTGAACAGAGAAAAGGGGACAGAGAGAGGATGGACAGATAGAGGGGGACAAAGAGAGGGGACAGAGAGAGGACGGACAAAGAGAGAGGAAAGGAGAGAGTGGGGATAGAGAGAGGGGGATAAAGAGAGGGGGGTCAGAGAGTTGTGGCAGAGAGAGGGGAACAGAGGGAAGACGACTGAGAGATGGGGGAGAGAGGGGGGACCGAGAGAGGGGGACAGAGAGAGGGGAACAGAGAAAGGGGGAAAGAGAGAGGACGGACAGAGAGAGTGGAGACAGAGAGAGGGGAGACAGAGAGAGTGGGACATAGAGAGGGGACAGAGCGAATGGGGACAGAAGACTGGGGGACAGGGAGGGTGGACAGAGTGAGGGTGGGACAGAGAAAGGGGGCAGAGAGAGGGGAACAGAGAGAAGGGGACAGAGAGAAGGGGATAGTGAGATGGGGACAGAGAGAGGGAAACAGAAAGAGGGGGGCGGGGAGATGGGGACAGAGAGAGGAGGCCAGACTTAGGGGGACAGAGAGACGTGGGGACTTAGGGGGGACAGAGAGGTGGGGGACAGAAAGTGTGGGGGACAGAGTGAGGGTGACAGAGAGAGGGGGACAGATTGAGGGTGACAGAGAGAGGAGGAACAGAGAGAGTGGGAGTGAGAGAGGGGAACAGAGTGAGGGTGACAGAGAGAGGAGACAGAGAGACTGGGGACAGAGCGAGTGGGGACAGAGAGAGGGGAACAGAGAGAGGGGAACAGAGAGAGGGGAACAGAGAGAGGGGAACAGAGAGAGGGGAACAGAGAGAAGGGGACGGAGAGAGGGTGTGGACGGAGAGAGGGGGGTCAGAGAGACGGGGGAAAGAGCGAGTGGAGACATTTAGAGGGGGGAACAGAGAGAGGGGGACAGAGAGAGGGGGGAACAGAGAGAGGGTGACAGAGCGAGGGGGGAACCGAGAGGGGGTAACAGAGAGAGGGGGACAGAGAGAGGGGACAGAGAGAGGGGGACAGGGAGGGTGGACAGAGCGAGGGTGGGACCGAGAGAGGGGGGACAGAGAGGGGGATGACAGAGAGAGGAGGACAGAGAGACGGGGGGATATGGGGTGGTACAGATAGGTGGGAGGACAGAGTGAGGGGAATAGAGAAAGGGGGGACAGATAGAGGGGGACACAGAGAGAGGAGGGACAGAGAGAGGGGGACAGAGAGAGGCGGACAAAGAGAGGGGGAGAAAGAGTGGGGGACAAAGAGAGGGGGACAAAGAGAGAGGAAAAGAAGGAGTGGGGACAGAGAGAGGGGGACAGAGAGAGAGGGACAGAGAGAGGGGAACAGACAAAGGGGGACAGAAAGAGGGCGGACAGAGAGAGGGGGGACAGAGAGAGGGGGACAGTGAGACGGGGACAGAGAGGGGGAGACAGAGAGAGGGGAGACAGAGAGAGGGGAGACAGAGAGAGGGGGACATAGAGAGGGGACAGAGCGAAGGGGACAGAATACTGGGGGACAGGGAGGGTGGACAGAGTGAGGGTGGGGCAGAGAAAGGGGGGCAGAGAGAGGGGGACAGAGAGGGGGGAACAGAGAGAGGGGGATGGAGTGAGGATGACAGAGAGAGAGGGGGACAGAGAGAGGTGGACAGAGAGAGAGGTGGATAGAGAGAGGGGGACAGAGAGAAGGGGAACAGAGAGACGGGGGGACAGGGAGAGGGGACAGAGAGAGGGGAATAGAGAGCGGGGGGACAGAGAGTGGGAACAGAGAGAGGGGGATGGAGTGAGGGGGACAGAGAGAGTGGGACAGAGGGAGAGGAACAGAGAGGGGGATAGAGGGAGGGGGACAGAAACGGGTGGACAGAGAGGGGGATGGGGGGAACAGAGAGAGGGTACAGAGAGAGGGGGGACAGAGAGACGGTGGACAGAGCAAGTGGGGACAGAGCAAGTGGGGACAGAGAGAGAGGAACAGAGAGAAGGGGACGGAGAGAGGGTATGGACAGAGAGAGGGGGGTCAGATAAAGGGGGACAGAGAGGGGGGACAGAGAGAGGGAGGACAGAGAGAAGGGGGAACAGAGAGGGGGGACAGAGAGGGGGGCAGAGAGAGGGGGACAGAGAGATGGGGGTATGGGGGTATGGGGGTGGGACAGAGAGGTGGGGGACAGAGAGATTGGGGGACAGAGTGAGAGTGAGAGAGAGAGGGAAACAGAGAAGGGGGACAGAGAGAGGGAGGACGGGGGGACAGAGAGGGGGCGACAGAAGGAGGGGGGAACCGAGAGGGGGGAACAGAGAGAGGAGGGACAGAGAGAGGAGGACAGACTTAGGCGGGCAGAGAGATGGGGGTATGGGGGGACTGAGAGAGGGGGATAGGGAGGGGGGACAGAGAGAGGGGACAGAGAGGGGGGACAGAGAGAGGGGGACAGAGAGAGTGGGGGATAGAGTGAGGGTAACGGAGAGAGGGGGACAGAGAGAGGGGGGATCAGAGTGAGAGTGAGAGAGAGAGGGAAACAGAGAAGGAGGGACAGAGAGAGGGAGGACTGGGGGACAGAGAGGGGGCGACAGAAGGAGGAGGGACAGAGAGAGGAGGACAGACTTAGGCGGGCAGAGAGATGGGGGTATGGGGGTACTGAGAGAGGGGGATAGGGAGGGGGTCAGAGAGAGGGGGACAGAGGGGGGGACAGAGAGAGGGGGATAGAGAGAGTGGGGGATAGAGTGAGGGTGGGACCGAGAAAGGGGGGACAGAGAGGGGGATGACAGAGAGAGGAGGACAGAGAGACGGGGGGATATGGGGTGGTACAGATAGGTGGGAGGACAGAGTGAGGGGAATAGAGAAAGGGGGACAGATAGAGGGGGACACAGAGAGAGGAGGGACAGAGAGAGGGGGACAGAGAGAGGCGGACAAAGAGAGGGGGAGAAAGAGTGGGGGGCAAAGAGAGGGGGACAAAGAGAGAGGAAAAGAAGGAGTGCTCCCTCCGTACCTCAGAAAATGCTCCCTGAATACCAGAGAAAGTGCTCCCTCAGTACCTCAAAAAGTGCTCCCTCAGTACCTCATATATTTCTCCCTCAATACCTCAAATACTTCTCCCTCAGTACATCAGAAAGAGCTCCCACAGTACCTCAGAAAATGCTTCCTGAATACCAGAGAAAGTGCTCCCTCACTACCTCAAAAAGTACTCCCACAATACCTCAGATACTGATCCCTCAGTACCTCAGACTGTGCTCTCTCTGTACCTCAGAAATGCTCCGTCAAAACCTCAGAATGTGTTCGATCAGTTCTGCAGAAAGTGCTCCCTCAGTACCTCAGATAGTTCTCCCTCAGTACCTCAGAAAGTTCTCCCTCAATACCTCAGAAAGTGATCCCTCAGTACCTCAGAATGTGCCACTCAATACCTCAGAAAGTGCCCTATCAATACCTCATACACTGCTCCCTCAGTACGTCAAAATGTGCTCCCTCCCTAACTCAGAAAGTGCTCCCTCAGTACATCAGATAATGTTCCCTGAATACCAGAGAAAGTGCTCCCACAATACCTCAGATAGTTCTCCCTCAGTACTTCAGAAAGTTCTCGCTCAATACCTCAGAAAGTGCTACCTCAATTCCTCAGTACATCTGAAAGTGCGCCCTCAGTACCACAGTAAGTACACCCTCAGTACTTATCAAGTGCTCTCTTAATACCTCAGACAGTGCTACCTCAATACCTCATAAAGTGTTCTCTCGGTACTTCAGATAGTGCTCCCTCAATACCTCAGAAAGTGCTCCCTCAACACCTCAGATGGTTCTCCCTCAGTACCTCAGAAACTGCCCCCTCAATACCTCAGACAGTGCTCCCGCAGTACCTCAGAAAGTGCTCTCTCAATACCTCAGAAAGTGCTCCCTCAGTACCCCAGAATGTGCTCCCTCAGTACCTCAGAAATTGCTCCCTCAGTACCTCAGAAAGAGCCCCTCAGTATCTCAAAATGTGCTCTCTTAATACCTCAGACAGTGCTACCTCAATACCTCATAAAGTGCTTTCCTGGTACCACAGAAAGTGCTCCCTCAATACCACAGAAAGTGCTCCCTCAATATCTCAGACAGTGCTCACTCAGTACCTCAGAAAGTGTGCCCTTATTCCCTCAGAAAGTGCTCCCTCAATACCTCAGATAGTTCTCCCTTAGTACCTCAGATAATGCTTCCTCAATGCCTCTTAAAGTGCTCCCTCAATACGTCTGAAAGTGCTCCCTCAATACTCATAAAATGATCCCTGAATACCTCAGAAAGTGCCCCCTCAATACCTCAGATATTTCTCCCTCAATACCTCAAATACTTCTCCCTCAGTACCTCAGAATGTGCTCCCTCAGTACCTCAGACACTGCTCCCTCAGTACCTCAAAAAGTGCTCCCTCCGTACCTCAGAAAGTGCGCCCTCCGTACATCAGAAAGAGCTCCCACAGTACCTCAGAAAATGCTCCCTGAATACCAGAGAAAGTGCTCCCTCAGTACCCCAAAAAGTGCTCCCACAATACCTCAGATATTGATCCCTCAGTACCTCAGACAGTGCTCTCTCAGTACCTCAGAAATGCTCCCTCAATACCTCAGAAAGTGCTCCCTCAACACCTCAGATGGTTCTCCCTCAGTACCTCAGGAGGTGCCCCCTCAATACCTCAGAAAGTGTTCCCTCAGTACCCCAGAAACTGCCTCCTCAATACCTCAGATGGCTCTCCCTCACTACCGCAGGTAGTTCTCCCTCAATACCCCAAATGGTTCTCCATCAGTACCTCAGAATGTGGCCTCTATACCTCAGAAAGTGCCCCCTCAGTACCTCATAAAATGCTCACCCAGTACCTCTGAAAGTGCTCCCTCAGTACCTCAGATAGTTCTCTCTCAATACCTCGGAAAGTGCTCCCTCAATAATTCAGATAGTTCTCCCTCAGTACCTCAGATAATGCTCCCTCAATTCCTCAGAAAGTGCTCCCTCAATACCTCCAATAATGCTCCCTCATTTCCCCAGATAGTTCTCCCTCAGTACCTCAGAAACTGCTCCCTCAATATCTCAGATGGTGCTCCCTCAGTACCTCAGAAAGTGCTCCCCCAATACCTCAGATAGTTCTCCCTTAGTTCCTCAGAAAGTGCTCTCTCAATCCCTCAGAAAGTGTTCCCTCAGTACCTCAGATAATGCTCCCTCAATACCTCAGAAAGTGCTCTCTCAATATCTAAGAAAGTGCTCCCTCAATATTTCAGAAAGTGCTAACTCTGTACCTCAGAAAGTGCTCCGTTAGTACCTCACAATGTGCTCCCTCAATACCTCAGATAGTTCTCCCTCAGTACCTCAGTTGGTTCTCCCTCAATACCTCAGAAAGTGCTACCTCAATTCCTCAGCACATCTGAAATTGCTCCCTCAGTACCTCAGAAAGTGCTCCCTCAATACCTCAGAAAGTCCTCCCTCAATATCTCAGAAAGTGCTCACTCAGTACCTCAGAAAGTGCTCCCTCAATACCTCAGAAAGTGTTCCCTCAATACCTCAGAAAGTGCTACCTCAATTCCTCAGTACATCTGAAATTGCTCCCTCAGTACCTCAGATAGTTCTCCCTCAATACCTCAGAAAGTTCCCCCACAATACCTCAGAAAGCACCACTTTGTTGTGTTTAACCACCAAAGTCCGTCAGACAGTAGCTCCACAAAGCATTCACACCCTCAACACTTCCGGACTCAGCCCAGCTCCCCCCTCAGACTGCGTTCAAACCCCTTCAGACTGTAAGGACCCACATCCACCCCTGTCCAAGACTGGAGCCCAGGTCGCCGGAACTTGACCTGTCTCTGTGGATTAATTTTAGAATTCCTACAGTGTAGAAGCAAGCCATTCTGTCCATTGGCCCCACACTGACTGTCTGAACAGCATCCCACCCAGACTCACATCCTCTACTCTATCCCTGTAATGCTGCATTTCCCTTGACATCTTTGGACTATGGGAGGAAACTGGAGCACCCGGAAGAAACCCGGACAGATACGGAGAGAATGTCTAAACTCTACACAGACAGTCACTGGGAGTTAGAATCAAACCACTGAGGCACCGTGCTGTCCTCTCTCCCTCGATGTCATCTCATCTAATCTTTTACTAAGTAATGTCCCATGTGAAAACAACTCATCTGTCTCCTTGGTCATCCCTTCAAAAGCTCTATCAAGTTGGACATTTCAATTCCACAAACAAAGCCAAGCTGACCATCCCTAATCAATTCTTGCTTTTCCAAATGCATGTAAGTTGTCTATCAGAATGCCCTCCAACAGCTGACCCACCACTGCCATAAGGTTCACAGCTCCATAGTTCAATGGCTGTTCCTTGCAGCCTTACTTCAATAATGGCCCATCATTAATCACCCTCCAGTCTTCAGGCACCTCACCCGTTGTCACTGATCAGTCCATCTGACAAGGCCATCTCCATCCTTCTGTTACCTAAGGCTATCCTCCTCAGTATTTATCACCCAACCAATCTTCATATCATTCATGAACCCAATGATTAACCATCCACCATTCAAACCTAAATCTTTTCTATCAACCACATCAGCAAGACCCCAACAGTGAGACATGAACGGACAGAGATTTCTAATTGGGCCATCACTGTCTGCTTCCTGCCACTCAGCATTCTGCGCCAAATACCTTGGATCTTGAGTTTTTACGTTCACTATCAGTTTCCAGTATGGTTCCTGATAAAAGCCTCACTGACCTCCAAGCATACGACAGGAAAACATTGCCCTGATTTACAGACCTAGTTCCCCTCCTTAAACAGTGCAATCCTATTGGTCATACCTGACCTCCCCTTAACAGAACCATTCTGACTGTTCTTCATGAACTCCAATCTCTTCAAATGCTGATTAATTCTATCTCCCAAAATTGCTTCCAACAGACATCCCACCCACGATATTAGCCTGACCGGCCTGGAGCTGCCTGGTATATCCCATGCTCCTTCTTGAATAACAGTACCACATGGTCAGTCTGCCGACACCTCTCCTGTGGCCAGAGGGGATTTGAAAATGTTTGCTCGTGTACCTGCTACTTCCTCCATCACCTCATTCGGTAAACTGACACACATTTCCACCGTCTCTGGAGATTTATTGGGTTGTAAGAAGGCCAGACCACTCAGAACCATCTCTCTCTATATATATGTTTACTCATTTAATTGTGTCACAGAGCATCTCCATGATTTATTATCAACCCTGTCCCAGTGAGCACTGACAAAATGCATCCATTCACTACACCCTCTGGGTCCATGCACAAACTCTCACTGTGTTCCACAGCCTACTCTTTCTCTCATTATCAATTCATCCTTAATGTCACTGTAAAGTCCTTTCAGATTTTTATTTCCCCTCTGAGGACTCCTCTCTCCCAGACAATTAGCCTGCGATACGACTTGGAGGAGTGTGGGATGTCATTCTGGAAGTGGATGAGCATTGGGAAGCTCAGAAATAAGGAACACACGACTGTGCTGAGTGTGGGGCAGTGGGATCCATTTGGGATGAGCAGACGGAAGCTGAGGAATAAACCTCAGCCCTGCAGCATGAAAATATCCCTTTGAGCTGGCAGGGCAGTCAAGTGAAACGAAACCTCCAACCCTGGGAAAAGAGGGTGGTACCTCTTCAAGTTCAAAAACCAAATGAAGATGGTCTGTTTGAACACAGTCTCTGGAATCTGGACACGGGAATCATTGCTGAGCAGGGTCTGTAGGACGCAGAGGCAGAAATGTACTGAACAATTCCGGATATTCCTCGTAGACCACAAGACATGGGAGCAGAAACTAGGCCAATAAGGCCCATCTGATAGTGTGGCACTCACACAGTACTGACTCTCTTACAATGCAGGAATCCCCCAGACTGATGCACTGACAGTGCAACGCTCCCTCAGTACTGACCCTCTGACAGTGCAGTACTCCCTCAGTACTGACCCTCTGACAGTGCAGTACTCCCTCAGTACTGACCCTCTGACAGTGCAGATTTCCCTCAGTCATGACCCTCTGACAGTGTGGTACTCCCTCAGTATTGACTCTCTGACAGTGCAGTACTCCCTCAGTACTGACACTCTGACAGGGCTGCATTCCCTCAGTACTGACCCTCTGACAGTACAGCACTCCCTCAGTAGTGACCCTCTGACAGTGCAGCATTCCCTCAGTACTGACCCTCTGACAGTGCAGCAATCCCTCAGTACTGACCCTCTGACAGTGCTGCATTCCCTCAACATTGACCCTCTGACAGTGCAGCACTCCCTCAGTATTGACCGTCTGACAGTAGAGCTCTCCCTCAGTACTGACCCCCTGATAGCGCAGCACTCCCTCAGTAGTGGTTCACTGACAGTGCAGCATTTCCACAATACTGACCCTCCAATAGTGCAGCACTCCCTCAGTACTGACCCTCCAACAATGCAGCTCTCCCACAATACAGACAATCTGACAGTGCAGCACTCCCACAGTACTGACCCTCTGACAGTGCAGCACTCTCTCAGTACTGACCCCCTGATAGCGCAGCACTCCCTCAGTACTGACCCTCTGACAGTGCAGCACCCCCTCAATACTGACCCTCTGACAGTCCTGCACTCCCACATTACTGACATTCTGACAATGCTGCACTCCCTCAGTACTGACCCTCTGACAGCGCAGCACTCCCTCAGTACTGACACTCTGACAGTGCAGCTCTCCCTCAGTACTGACCCTCTGACAGTGTAGCACTCTCTCTGTACTGACCCTCTGACAGTGCAGCACTCCCTCAGTACTGACCATCTGACAGTGCAGCTCTCCCACAGTACTGACCCTCTGACAGTGCTGCACTCCCTCAGTACTGACACTCTGACAGTACAGATTTCCCTCAGTCATGACCCTCTGACAGTGTGGTACTCCCTCAGTATTGACTCTCTGACAGTGCAGTACTCCCTCAGTACTGACACTCTGACAGGGCTGCATTCCCTCAGTACTGACCCTCTGACAGTACAGCACTCCCTCAGTACTGACCCTCTGACAGTGCAGTACTCCCTCAGTACTGACTCTCTGACAGTGCAGCACTCCCTCAGTAGTGACCCTCTGACAGTGCAGCATTCCCTCAGTACTGACCCTCTGACAGTGCAGCAATCCCTCAGTACTGACCCTCTGACAGTGCTGCATTCCCTCAACACTGACCCTCTGACAGTGCAGCACTCCCTCAGTATTGACCGTCTGACAGTGCAGCTCTCCCTCAGTACTGACCCCCTGATAGCGCAGCACTCCCTCAGTAGTGGTTCTCTGACAGTGCAGCATTTCCATAATACTGACCCTCCAATAGTGCAGCACTCCCTCAGTACTGACCCTCCAACAATGCAGCTCTCCCACAATACAGACAATCTGACAGTGCAGCACTCCCACAGTACTGACCCTCTGACAGTGCAGCACTCTCTCAGTACTGACCCCCTGATAGCGCAGCACTCCCTCAGTACTGACCCTCTGACAGTGCAGCACCCCCTCAATACTGACCCTCTGACAGTCCTGCACTCCCACATTACTGACATTCTGACAATGCTGCACTCCCTCAGTACTGACCCTCTGACAGTGCAGCACTCCCTCAGTACTGACCCTCTGAAAGTGCAGCACTACCTCAGTACTGACCCTCTGACAGTGCAGCACTCCCTCAGTACTGACACTCTGACTGTGCAGCTCTCCCTCAGTACTGACCCCCCTGACAGTGCAGCTCTCCCTCAGTACTGACACTCTGACAGTGCAGCTCTCCCTCAGTACTGACCCTCTGACAGTGTAGCACTCTCTCTGTACTGACCCTCTGACAGTGCAGCACTCCCGCAGTACTGACCATCTGACAGTGCAGCTCTTCCACAGTACTGACCCTCTGACAGTGCTGCACTCCCTCAGTACTGACACTCTGACAGTGCAGATTTCCCTCAGTCATGACCCTCTGACAGTGTGGTACTCCCTCAGTATTGACTCTCTGACAGTGCAGTACTCCCTCAGTACTGACCCTCTGACAGGGCTGCATTCCCTCAGTCATGACCCTCTGACAGTGCAACGCTCCCTCAGTACTGACTCTCTGACAGTACAGCACTCCCTCAGTACTGACCCTCTGACAGTGCAGTACTCCCTCAGTACTGACTCTCTGACAGTGCAGCACTCCCTCAGTAGTGACCCTCTGACAGTGCAGCACTCCCTCATTACTGACCCTCTGACAGTGCTGCATTCCCTCAACACGGACCATCTGACAGTGCAGCACTCCCTCAGTACTGACCGTCTGACAGTGCAGCTCTCTCTCAGTACTGACCCCCTGATAGCGCAGCACTCCCTCAGTCGTGATCCACTGACAGTGCAGCATTTCCACAATACTGACCCTCCAATAGTGCAGCACTCCCTCAGTACTGACCCTCCAACAATGCAGTTATCCCACAGTACAGACCATCTGACAGTGCAGCACCCCCTCAACACTGACCCTCTGACAGTGCTGCACTCCCTCATTACTGACCCTCTGACAATGATGCACTCCGTCAGTACTGACCCTCTGACAGTGCTGCACTCCCTCAGTACTGACCCACTGACAGTGCACCACTCCCTCAGTAGTGACCCTCTGACAGTGCAGCACTCCCTCAGTACTGACCCCCTGACAGTGCAGCACTCTCTCTGTACTGACCGTCTGACAGTGCAGCACTCCCTCAGTACTGACCATCTGACAGTGCAGATTTCCCTCAGTACTGACCCTCTGACAGTGCAGCACTCCCTCAGTACTGACCCTCTGACAAGGCTGCATTCCCTCAGTCATGACCCTCTGACAGTGCAACGCTCCCTCAGTACTGACCCTCTGACAGTACAGCACTCCCTCAGTACTGACCCTCTGACAGTGCAGTACTCCCTCTGTACTGACTCTCTGACAGTGCAGCACTCCCTCAGTAGTGACCCTCTGACAGTGCAGCATTCCCTCAGTACTGACCCTCTGACAGTGCAGCACTCCCTCAGTACAGACCCTCTGACAGTGCAGCACTCCCTCATTACTGACCCTCTGACAGTGCTGCATTCCCTCAACACTGACTCTCTGACAGTGCAGCACTCCCTCAGTCCTGACCCTCTGACAGTGCAGCATTCTCTCTGTACTGACACTCCGAAAGAGCACTCACTCAGAACTGACACTCTCACTGTGTAGCGCTCCCTCAGTACTGACCTTTTGATAGTGCATGCTCCCTCAGTGCTTACCCTCTGACAGTGTAGTGCTCGTTCAGTACTGACCCTCTGATGGTGCAATGCTATCAGAGTACAGAGCCTCAGACAGTGCGGCATTCCCTCTAGACTGACCTCTGACAGTGTGGTGCTCCCTCAGTACTGAACCTTTGACAGTGTAGTACTCTTCATAAATGCCCTTCTAGTAATGCAGCAGTCCCTCACTACTGACTGTCCGACAGTGCAGCACTCCCTCAGTACTGACCCTCTGGCAATGCAGCGGTCCCTCAATACTGACTGTCCGACAGTGCAGTACTCCCTCAGTACTGACTCTCCGACAGTGCAGCACTCCCTCAGTACTGACCCTCTGACAATGCAGCACTCCCTCAGTGTTGACCCTCCGACAGTGCAGCACTCCCTCAGTGTTGACCCTCTGACAATGCAGCACTCCCTCAGTACTGACCCTCCGACAGTGCAGTACTCCCTCAGTACTGCCCCTCCGACAGTGCAGCACTCTCTCTGTACTGACCCTCTGACAGTGCAGCACTCCCTCAGTACTGACCCTCTGACAGTGCAGCTCTCCCTCAGTACTGACCCTCCGACAGTGCAGCACTCCCTCAGTACTGACCCTCTGACAATGCAGCACTCCCTCAGTACTGACCCTCCGACAGTGCAGCACTGTCTCTGTACTGACCCTCTGACAGTACAGCACTCCATCAGTTCTGACCCTCTGACAGTGCAGCACTCCCTCAGTACTGACCCTCTGACAGTGCAGCAGTCCCTCAGCACTGACCCTCTTGTGGAAATTTGGAGACAGAGGGTTTGCAGATTCTGAGGAAGCATGAGAGAGACACACAAACCAAGCCCTGTCTGAAACACTCTGTAATTGACTATTCAGAGGCACAGAGTCACAGAGGTGCACAGCAAGGAAACAGACCCTGCTATACAACGCGTCCATACCAAACAGATATTCTCATCTCATTTCGTTCCATTTGCTAGCACTTTCGTGATATCCCTCTAAACCCTTCCTATTCACATTCTCGTCCTTTTAAATGTTGCAATTGTTCCAGCCCCCATCACTTCCTCTGGCAGCTTCCTGCATGCCCTTGAATAAGTGCTCAAGCATTAATACCGCCGATACAAACTATAATTAACACCAACCTACGAAAGGCTACCCACCCATTGCTTCATCGTTATGCTGATTTCAACACAGGTAAAGAAACAGTCTTAGTGACCATCCACCGTCACCGTGTAATAAACTTATTTTCAAATGGGGCTTGCATGTGATTCCCACACCCTCTAATAGTTGCCTGGATGGTGGGGGTGAGCTGTACTCTCCTGCTGCAGTCCTTGGGTGTCCCACAGTGATGTTAGGGAGGGAGCTCCAGGTTTTTGACCTGAACCATGTAAAGAGCTCTCTAACTGGAGTGCCTTTTTTAAATTTGGCAAGTTATTATAGACCAGGAGAACCCGAGAGCTGCTGTCTTGTCAAAGAGAGCGAGGTTGAGAAGCTGTGGCCTTCATGGTACTTTCAGACATGATAGAGATTGAGCCAACAGTGTTGGCATCGTGATCCTGTTAGCTGAGATAACTGACCCCCCTTTGTAGCAGAGAGATTCAATCCCTTTAACAGACCAAGCTTGAGAATTCAGCACTAAAACCAATCTGTCCAGATGCACTGGAGACCTGAAACATCATTACAGAGATTGCTGAAGAAACTAACCAATGTCCAGCAGCATCTCTGAAGGGAGAGGGAGAAAGAGACAGACAGAGTTCACCTTTCAATCCAGTGATTTCTGCGGGAACGTTCCTTCAGAACAGAGCGTTTTGAGGAAGGGTCACTTGAAATGTGAATTGTTCTTCTCTCTCCTCACCGTTGCTTCTGAATATCCCCAGCCATCTGTTTGCTTGAGAATTTGATCTGACCTGATTCAAGCGTCAGTGAGTAATTCAGTCTGTGCTCAATGCCCTGAGGCTGCTTCTGCTGAAAGTTACCAAACAGGTTTACGAGGTTCTTTGGGGATAAACGTACTGGGGGATGGTTTATAAGGTATTGAGGGAGCACTATCTGTCAGTACAGGGTATATATGGTCGAAAGGTACAGATACACTTCATAGAACATAGAACAGTACAGCACAGAACAGGCCCTTCAGCCCACGATGTTGTGCCGACCATTCATCCTTATGGAACGTAAACTTAATGTACAAACCCTCAGATTTCTGTGACCATATGCATCTCCTGCAGTTTCTTAAATATCCCCAATGACCTCGCTTCCACAACTGCTGCTATCTACGCATTCCATGCTCCCACAACTCTCTGCGTAAGGACCCCGCCTCTGACATCCCCTCTACCCTTTCCTCCAACCAGCTTAAAACTATGACCCCTCGTTTTAACAATTTCTGCCTTGGGAAAAAGTCTCTGGCTATCAACTCTATCTATGCCTTTCATTATCTTGTATACCTCAATTAGGTCCCCTCTCCTTCTCCTTTCCTCCAATGAAAAAAAGTCCGAGCTCAGTCAACCTCTCTTCGTAAGATAAAACCTCCAGTACAGGCAGTATCCTGGTAAACCTCATCTGAACTCTCTCCAAAGCATCCACATCTTTCCTATAATTGGGTGACCAGAACTGGACGCAGTATTCCAAGTGCAGTCTAACCAAAGTTTTATACAGCTGCAACAAGATCTCACGGCTCTTAAACTCAATCCCCCTGTTAATGAAAGCCAAAACACCATATGCTTTCTTAACAACCCTGTCCTCTTGGGTAGCCATTTTAAGGGATCTCTGTACCTGCTCACAAAGATCCTTCTGTTCCTCCACACTGCCAAGGATCCTGTCTTTAATCCTGCACTCAGCTTTCAAGTTCGACCTTCCAACATGCATCACCTCGCATTTATCCAGGTTGACCTCCATCTGCCACCTCTCAGCCCATCTCTGCATCCTGTCAATGTCCCACTGCAGCCTACAACATCCCTCTCTATACTGTCAACGATACCTCCAACCTCTATGTCATCTGCAAACTTGCTGACCCATCCTTCAATCCCCTCATCCAAATCATTAATAAAAATTACAAACAGTAGAGGCCCAAGAACAGAGCCCTATGGAACACCACTCACCACTGACTTCCAGACAGAGATTTTCCTTCCACTACCACTCGCTGTCTTCTGTTGGCCAGTCAATTCTGTGTCCAGACAGAATTTCCCTGTATCGCATTGCTCCTGACCTTCTGAATGAGTCTACCATGGGGAACCTTATCAAATGCCTTACTGAAGTCCAGATACACAACATCCACAGTTCGACCCTCATCAACATACCTAGTAACATCCTCAAAAAACTCAATAAGATTTGTGAGGCATGACCTGCCCCTCACAAAGCCGTGCTGGCTGCCTTTAATCAAACCATGCTCTTCCAGATGGTCATAAATCCTATCCCTCAGAATCCTTTCTAACTCTTTGCAGACGATAGATGTGAGACTGACTGGTCTGTAATTGCCCAGAATTTCCCTAATTCCTTTCTTGAAGAGAGGAACTACATTTGCCTCCCTCCAGTCCTCTGGTGAGGGTTGGGCTGGGGGCGGTGTGTAGACGGCGGTGAAGATCAGGTTTGGGGCGGTGTGTGTACGACGGTGAGGGTCTGGCTGGGGGCAGTTTTAGATGGAGGTGAGTGTCAGGCTGGGGGCAGTGTTTGGACGTCGGTGTGGGTCAGGCTGGGGGCAGCGGATGGATGGTGGTGTGGGTCAGGCTGGGTGCGGTGTGTGGGTGGTAGTGAGGGTCAGGCTGGGGCGGTGAGTGGATGGTAGTGAGGGTCAGGCTGGGGCGGTGAGTGGGTGGTAGTGAGGGTCAGGCTGGGCACTCCACGGCAATGAATTCCACAGGCCCACCACTCTCTGGCTGAAGAAATGTCTCCGCATTTCTGTTCTGAATTGACCCCCTCTAATTCTAAGGCTGTGTCCACGGGTCCTAGTCTTCTCGCCTAACAGAAACAATTTCCTAGTATCCACCCTTTCCAAGCCATGGGGCTTGTCATATCCCTATATTAATTGTCTCGAGGTTTACGGCAAAGAAAAAGGCTTTGTGGGCCTTTGAGTCTATTCCAGTAAAGAAAACTATCACTGAATTATCCTAATCCATTTTCCAATACACAGTCATTCGCATCATCTGTTTTGGCATCGCAAGCATGCACCTAAATACATCCCAAATATTTTCGGGATTTCTGTGTCTCCCACCCTGACAGACAGTGAGGTTTAGTGCAACTGTTGGTCGATGATGCCATCACCCACAGGAACACAGAGCAGCTGGGTCTGTACAAACCAGAGATCGCCCATACATTGGGAAGGATGGCAGGGTCCCCAAGAGGGGACACAGGAGATTTACCAGGATGGTTCAAGGAATGGGGGATTTTAGTAGTGTGTTTTGGATTTTTTTTACACTATTCATTTTTATGAAATTGGTGTATTTAATATTTAAAGAATATCCATCTACAATAGATGGACTCTCCTTCTCTCCCTCTCCCCTTGCCTGGGCTGTGGTAACCTTCAGGTTAAATCATCACCAGACATCTCTCCCTAATGAGAGAGCAGTGCTATGGTCTGGTCGGACAATGCTGACTTTCCCTTTTACACAGAGATGCCACTGTACCCCAGGAATGGGGAGAGGGAATGCTGAAGGTGGTGGATGGGACACCACTCAGGCACAGTGCTTTGTCCTGGAGGATGTTCACTTTCTTTAATATTGTTGGGGGCTGCACTGACGCAGGCAAGTGGAGAATGTTCCAACACTATCCTGATGTGTGCCTTCTAGACAGCAAACAGACATTGGGAAATCATGGGTTTGGGGAAACTGAGGTTGTTCTCCTTGTAACAGAGGAAATTGTGGGTGCCCTGTAACAGAGGGGTTTAGAAATGTTACAGGTTATAATAATAAACCTTTCACCCATCGGCTCATTATACAAGTGTTACAGGACACATTGAATGTTTGGGGAGATCTGTTGAGAGAATGGGGTGATTCAAAAGAGAACTTTTATGCAGTAAATGGGAATGAGCTGGAACACAATACTCACACACAATGTGAATATCCAGCTCCTGATGAATGCAGTAATTCTGTCAGAGCTTGGCATTACAGTAACTGAGATTACCATCTGAATGTCCACCTGTAGTATCCTGTAATACAAGTTATAAAATCCGTCACTGTCAGTACAGGTTAGAAACTCGCACCATCCCCCCCACCCCCACCCCCCTCCTGGCCCAGGATGACTGGACACATTACCCCTTATGGAGTTCAGCAGTCAGTTCGAGTGAAATCTATGTGGGTTTCTAGGAGTTTCCAACTTGAGACTTCATGTGACTGAACAGGGCAGATTTTTGACACATGAGACAGAATATTCCAAGAGGCAGTGAGATGTGGAGAGCAGGATTTACTTCTTTTTTACCTTCCGTGCTGCCGCTGTGCCTCATCAATCAGACATGGGGGGGGGGGGGGAGGGGCGGGTGTGAAAGGCTCATGCGGCTTCAGGGGCAAGTTGTCTCCATTCCGACCAATGGGCAGCAACCTCCTCCTAGTCATCCCATAGAGCAACACTGCATGCTTCCCACTGCCCAGGACAACCAATAAATGTTTAGAAGAATTGGGTGGAATCTGTCAGAAAAGGCATAACTGTAAAGTTCTAAGAGGATTGTGAAGAGAGAGAGATGCACAGGAGAGGGGGGCAACAAGTTGCCAGATGGAGTATAATTTGGGAAATGGGAAGTCGGTCATTTGGGAGGGGATAATAAGGGAACAGAGTGCTATTTACATGGTGGAAACTGTACAAAGCTGCACCACAAAGGGACCGGGGGGTCATTGTGCAGGAATCACTGAAAGCTAGCAGATTCTGGGTCAGTCATGGAATCAAGGGTTCTGTTTCAGATTCGTCAAGTTTAAGGCAACACTGACATGGGTAAGGGGTTTCAGTAGCAATGGAGCTGGGGTGAGGGGGAGACAAGCAACATTTTAGAGATTGGAATTCCTGGTGTTTGTTATTGTGTAGAATCTGATCAGAAGGTCACCTTGGGGTCAGATATGAGACCAATATTGTCAAGAGTGTCGTTCTGCCTTAGATTGCACCTAGCGAGAGGGAGGGGCTCAGCAGTACGGGAAAGTAATTTCTAATAGAATCTGAAGGCAATGGGCTTAGCCATTGGAGAAAATGCAGCCAATCGCGTAGTGGGAATGTGGTCAGCAGTTTGATAACTGAGTAACAGTGGAATAATGTAGACGGATGATGGGGAGGGAGATCTGGGCATTGTCAGTGCACATGTGAAACCTAACACAGTGCTTTTGGACAATGTCACCTCCTGGCAGTATGTAGGTGAGAAAAAGGAGGGGCCAAGGATAGATCCTTAGATTCCCTACAGTGTGGAAACAGTCCCTTCAGCCCAACATGTCCACACTGACCCTCTGAAGAGGAACCCACCCAGACACATTCCCCTACATTTACCCCGATTAATGCACCTAACACTACAGGCAATTTAATATGGCCATTTCATCTGACCTGCACATCTTCGGACTGTGGGAAGAAACCGGAGCACCCGGAGGAAACCCACGCAGTCATGGGGAGAATGTGCAAACTCCACACAGACAATCGCCAGTGGGTGGAATTGAACCGGGATCCCTGGTGCTGTGAGGCAGCAGTGCTCACCACTGAGAGCCACCGTGCTGGCCAACCCTTGAGGGACACCACATACAGGGAATTCAGAAAGGAAATCAGAGAGGGTATCACAGCTACAGAAGTCACCATTGTCGAGGAGGGTCTGCCTACTGAGTCCGTATGGGTGGAAATTAGGAACAGTAAGGCAGTAGTCACCTCATTAGAGGTTTACTACAGGCCCTCCCAACAGCAGCAGAGAGACTGACGAAAGTAGAGGTCGGTAGATTTTGGAAAAGTGTGAATGGAGTAGGGTTGTTGTAATGGGTGACTTTGACTTTCTCAATATTGATTGGAACCTCCTTCGAGCAGATGGTTTGGAAGGAGCTGTTTTTGTAAGGTGTGTTCAGGAGGGTTTCCTAACTCAGTACATTGAAGCGGCCAATGAGGGGAGAGGCCATTTTGGATTTTGTGCTCGGCAATGAGCTGGGGCAGGTGTCAGATCTTGTGGTGGGAGAGCATTTTGGTGATAGTGACCACAACTGCCTCACATTCTGCATAACCATGGAGGAGGAGAGAAGCAGGCACAATGGGAGGATATTTAATTGGGGAAAAGGAAACTATGATACTATCAGACGTGAGTTGGGAAGCATAGACCGGGAGCAATTGTTCATTGGAAAGTGCACTATAGACATGTGGAGACTGTTTAAGGAACAGTTGTTGCGACTGATGCATAAATATGTTCCTCTGAGACAGACAAGAAGGTGTAAGATAAAGGAACCTTGGATTACGGGAGCGGAGGAGATTCTCGTCAAAATAAAGAAGGCCACTTACGGAAGGTGGAGGAAGCAAGGGTCTTGCTCAGCTCTAGAGGATTACAGGCAGGCGAGGAAGGAGCTCAAAAATGGTCTGAGGAGAGCCAGGAGGGGGCACGAGAAAGGCTTGGCAGGAAGGATTATGGAGAACACAAAGGTATTTTACACGTATGTGAGGAATAAGAGAATGATCAAATAAGGAGTAGAACCGATCAGGGATAGCATAGGGAACTTGTGTGTAGAGTGTGAGGGGGTACGGGGAGCCCTAAATGAGTTTTTTGCTTCTGTCTTTACTAAAGAAACGGACCTTGTAGTGAATGAAACCATTGAGGAGCAGGTAAGCAAGCTGGAACGGATAGAGATTGAGAAAGCTGATGTGCTGAAAATTTTTGACGAACATTAAGATTGACAAGTCTCCAGGGCCAGACCAGATTTGTCCTCAGCTGCTTTAGGAAGAGAGAAATGTGACGGCTTCGCCGCTTGCGAAGATCTTTGCATCCTCGCTCTCCACCGGAGTCGTACCTGAGGACTGGAGGGAGGCAAATGTAATTCCTCTCCTCAACAAAGGAAATAGGGAAATCCCCGGCAATTACAGACCAGTCAGTCTCATGTCTGTCATCTGCAAGGAGTTAGAAAGGATTCTGAGGGATAGGATTTATGACCATCTGGAAGAGCATGGCTTGATTAAATGCAGTCACACGGCTTTGTGAGGGGCAGATCATGCCTCACAAACCTTATTGAGTTTTTTGAGGATGTTACTAGGTATGTTGATGAGGGTCGAACTGTGGATGTTGTATATCTGGACTTCAGTAAGGCATTTGATAAGGTTCCCCATGGTACGCTCGTTCAGAAGGTCAGGAGGAATGGGATACAGTGAAATGTAACTGCTTGGATACAGATTTGGCCAGGTCGACAGAAGACGGCGAGTGGTGGTAGAAGGAAAATATTCTGCCTGGAAGTTAGTGGTGAGTGGTGTTCCAAAGGGCTCTGTCCTTGGGTCTCTACTGTTAGCAATTTTTATTAACGACTTGTATGAGGAGATTGAAGGATGGGTCAGCAAGTTTGCAGCCGACACAAAGGTTGGAGGTGTCGTTGAAAGTATAGAGCTGTTGTAGGCTGCAGCAGGACACTGACAGGATGCAGAGATGGGCTGAGCGGTGGCAGATGGAGGTCAACCTGGATAAATGCGAGGTGATGCATTTTGGAAGGTCGAATTTGAAAGCTGAGTACAGGATTAAGGATAGGATTCTTGGCAGTGTGAAGGAACAGAGAGATCTTGGTGAGCAGGTACAGAGATCCCTTAAAATGGCCACCCAAGTGGACAGGGTTGTTAAGAAAGCATATGGTGTTTTGGCTTTCATTAACAGGGGGATGGAGTTTAAGAGTCGTGAGATCTTGTTGCAGCTCTATAAAACTTTGGATAGACTGCACTTGGAATACTGCGTCCAGTTCTGGTCGCCCTATTACATGAAAGATGTGGATGCTTTGTAGAGGTTTCAGAGGAGGTTTACCAGGATGCTGCCTGGAATAGATGGCTTATCTAACGAAGAGAGGTTGACTGAGCTCGGACTTTTTTAATTGGTAAAAAAGAAGGAAAAGAGGGGACCTAATTGAGGTGTACAAGATAATGAGAGGCATAGATAGAGTTGATAGCCAGAGATTTTTTCCCAGGGCAGAAATTGTAATCACGAGGGGTCATAGTTTTAAGCTGGCTGGAGGAAAGTATAGAGGGGATGTCTGAGGCAGTTTCCTTACGCAGAGAGCTGTGGGAGCATGGAATGCATTGCCAGCAGCAGTTGTGGAAGCAAGGTCATTGGGGATATTTAAGAAACTGCAGGAGATGCATATGGTCACAGAAATCTGAGGGTTTGTACATTAAGTTTACGTTCCATAAGGATGAATGGTCGGCACAACATCGTGGGCTGAAGGGCCTGTTCTGTGCTGTACTGTTCTATGTTCTATGAAGTGTATCTGTACCTTTCGACCATCTGCACCCTGTACTGACAGACAGTGCTCCCTCAATACCTTATAAACCATCCCGTCAGTAAGTTTATCCCCAAAGAACCTCGAGTAAACATCATACCCTCAACATCTCAGAAAGCAAACCTATTGCCTCCTTGGACCGTGATCATTTCCAAACCTGTTCTCACTGCGATGACCCACAGCCTCCCCCCACGGCCCAGAACATTATTTGAGTCTCTCGATTGATCATAGAATCCCGAAGATGTGGAAGCAGGTCATTCGGCCCATCAGGTTCGCACTGATCCTCGGCAGAGAATCCCATCTCCACCCCCCCACCCCCCACCCCCCCCCCCCCCCCCCCGCATTCCTCCCCCCACCCCCATTCCCTAGATCCCTTCATTTCCTCTGGCTAATCCACCTAGCCTGCACATCTTTGGACAGTGACACGGGTAGAATGTGCCAACTCCACACAGACAGTCGCCCGAGGCTGAAATCGAACCCGGGTGGGATGAGGCAACACTGAGCCCCCTGACAATCCCCCCCATCTGCTCCCTGTTGATGACCGTTTGATGTTTATTTTCGGGGAGTATCTAACTTGTCTCGCGTTTATTTAAGAAAGATTATAGACAAGGACAATGCCTCCACAAGCTCAAGATACTTGATCCCCCTTGAAAAAATATTTATATCAATTTCAAAAAGAGACTTTATTCACAAAAAAACTCTCCGTACAAACATAGTCACTAAAGTTCGGTTCTGTACAGTCTTTACAACAAGTCTTTGCCATGACATATATACTCCCCTTGGCTGATTAATTGAAATGTTAGGTCTGAGTTACATTGATAAGGATCTTTGTAAAGTGCCTGTGTTCTGTATCTGTTCTCCCATGTAGCCCGCCCTCTGAATACGATACCTTACAAAGCTTTAAACCTGTTTGTTAACTTCCAGCAGAAGCAGCCTCAGGGCATTGAACACAGACTGAATTACTCAGTGACGCTTGGATCAGGTCAGATCAAATTCTCAAGCAAACGGATGGCTGGGGATATTCAGTAGCAACGGTGAGGAGAGAGAGGAACAATTCACATTTCAAGTGATCCTTCCTCAAAGCGGTCCGTTCTGAAGGAACGTTCCCGCAGAAATCATTGGATTGAAAGGTGAACTCTGCCTGACTCCTTCTCCCTCTCCCTTCAGAGATGCTGCCGGACATGGTTAGTTTCTTCAGCAATCTCTGTAATGATGTTTCAGGTCTCCAGTGCATCCGTACAGATTGGTTTTAGTGCTGAATTCTCAAGCTTGGTCTGTTAAAGGGATTGAATCCCTCTGCTACAAAGGAAGGGGGGGGGGGGGGGGTGGTCAGTTACCTCAGCTAACAGGATCATGATGCCAACACTGTTGGCTCAATCTCTATCATGTCTGAAAGTACCATGAAGACCACAGCTTCTCAACCTCGCTCTGTCTGACAAGACAGCAGCTCTCGGGTCCTCCTGTTCTATGTTAACTTCCCAACTTTAAAAAGGCACTCCAGTAAGAGAGCTCTTTACAGGGTTCAGGTCAAAATCCTGGAGCTCCCTCCCTGACATCACTGTGGGACACCCAAGGACTGCAGCAGGAGAGTACAGCTCACCCCCACCATCCAGGCAACTATTAGAGGGTGTGGGAATCACATGCAAGCCCCATTTGAAAATAAGTTTTAGAACACGGTGACGGTGGATGGTCACTAAGACTGTTTCTTTACCTGTGCTGAAATAGGCATAACGAAGGAGTAAAGAGTGGGTTGAAGCCTTTCGTAGGTTGGTGTTTATTCGAGTTTATATCGACAGTATGAATGTTTGAGCGCTTATTCAAGGGCATGCAGGAAGCTGCCAGAGGAAGTGATGGGGGCTGATACAATTGCAACATTTAAAAGGCATCACGATGAGTATGTGAATAGGAAGGGTTTAGTGGGATATCAGCCAAGTCCTAGCAAATGGAATGAAATGAGATGAGAATATCTGGTTGGCATGGACGCGTTGTATAGGAGGGCCTGTTTCCTTGCTGTGCATCTCTGTGATTCTGTGCCTCTGAATAGTCTATTACAGAGAGTTTCAGACAGGGCTTGGTTTGTGTGTCTCTCTCATGCTTCCTCAGAATCTGCAAACCCTATGTCTCCACATTTCCACAAGACTCTATGAAATAGAAAAAAAGAGGGTCAGTGCTGAGGGAGTGCTGCACTGTCAGAGGGTCAGTGCTGAGGGAGTGCTGCACTGTCAGAGGGTCAGTACTGAGGGAGTGCTGCACTGTCAGAGGGTCAGTACTGAGGGAGTGCTGCACTGTCAGAGGGTCAGTGCTGAGGGAGTGCTGCACTGTCAGATGGTCAGTACTGAGGGAATGCTGCACTGTCGGAGGGTCAGTACTGACGGAGTGCTGCACTGTCAGATGGTCAGTGCTGAGGGAGTGCTGCACTGTCAGAGGGTCAGTACTGAGGGAGTGCTGCACTGTCGAAGGGTCAACACTGAGGGAGTGCTGCACTGTCAGAGGGTCAATACTGAGGGAGTGCTGCACTGTCGGAGGGTCAACACTGAGGGAGTGCTGCACTGTCAGAGAGTCAGTACTGAGGGAGTACTGCACTGTCGGACAGTCAGTATTGAGGGACCGCTGCATTACTAGAAGGCCATTTCTGAAGAGTACTACACTGTCAGAGGTTCAGTCCAGAGGGAATGCCGCACTGTCTGAGGCTCTGTACTCTGAGAGTATTGTACCGTCAGTGGGTTAGCACTATCAAAAGGTCAATACTGAGGGAGCGCTACACAGTGAGAGTTTCATTAGATTACTTACAGTGTGGAAACAGGCCCTTCGGCCCAACAAGTCCACACCGACCCGCCGAAGCGCAACCCACACATACCCCTACATTTACCCCTTATCTAACACTATGGGCAATTTAGCACGGCCAATTCACCTGACCCGCACATCTTTGGACTGTGGGAGGAAACCGGAGCACCCAGAGGAAACCCACGCAGACACGGGGAGAACGTGCAAACTCCACACAGTCAGTCGCCTGAGTCGGAGTTTGAACCCGGGTCTCAGGCGCTGTGAGGCCACAGTGCTAACCACTGTGCCACCGTGCCGCCCCCTCAGAGTGTCAGTTCTGAGTGAGTGCTTTTTCAGATGGTCAGTACTGAGGGAGTGCTGCACAGTCAGATGGTCAGTACGGAGAGAGTGGTGCACTGTCAGAGGGTCAGGACTGAGGGAATGCTGCACTGTCAGAGAGTCAGTACTGAGGGAGTGCTGCACTGTCAGAAGGTCAGTACTGAGGGAGTGCTGCACTGTCAGAGGGTCAGGACTGAGGGAATGCTGCACTGTCAGTGAGTCAGTACTGAGTGAGCACCACACTGTAAGCGTTTCTGTCCAGATGGCAAGCCACACTATCAGAGCATCTGCACTGAGAGAGCACTGCACCATCAGACGGTCAGTACTGAGGTAGTGCCTCATTGCCAGAGGGTCAGTACTGAGGGACTGCTGCACTGTCAATGGGTCAGTACTGAGGGAGTGCTGTACTGTCATAGTGTCAGTTCTGAGGGAGAGCTGTACTGTCATAGGTTTTGCACTGAGATTGGGCCACACTGTCGGACGGTCCGTACAGGATCACTTCCACACTGTCAGAGAGTCAGTATTGAGGGAGTGCATGACTATCAGATGATCAGTGTGGAGGGAGTGCAGCATTGTCAGAGGATCAGCGTGGAGGGAGGGCAGCATTGTCAAATGATCAGTATGGAGGGAGTGCAGCATTGTCAGAGGATCAGTGTAGAGGGGGTGCAGCATTGTCAGAGAATCAGTGTGGAGGGAGTGCAGCATTGTCAAAGGATCAGTGTGGACTGAGTGCAGCATTGTCAGAGGATCAGTGTGGAGGGAGTGCAGCAGTGTCAGAGGATCAGTGTGGAGGGCGTGCAGCATTGTCAGAGGGTCAGTGTGGAGTGAGTGCAGCATTGTCAGAGGATCAGTGTGGGGGGAGTGCAGCATTGTCAGAGGGTCTGTGTGGAGGAGTGCAGCATTGTCAGAGAGTCAGGATGGGGGGATTGCTATGCAGTGAGAGAGTCAGTAATTATGAAATGCGCACTTGCTGAGGGTCAGTGCTAATGGATGGCCATGCTATCAGAGTGTCACACTGTGAGACGGTTACTACTGAGGGAGCGCCACACTATGTGTCGGACACTATGTGAGGGTCAGTACTGAGAGATGGATGGACTGACAAAGGGTCATTACTGAGGGAGCGCTACACGGTCAGTGTGTCAGTTTTCAGGGACTGTTGTTTCAGAGGGTCATTACTGAGGGAGAGCTGCACTGTCAGAGGGTCAGTACTGAGGGAGAGCTGCACTGTCAGAGGGTCAGAACCGAGGGAGTGCCGCACTGTCAGAGGGTCAGTACTGCAGGAATGCTGCACTGGCGGAGGGTCAGTACTGAGGGAGTGCTGCACTGCCAGTGGATCCGTACTGAGGGATCACCGCACTGTCAGACAGTCAGTAGTGATGGAGGGCTGCATTACTAGAAGCTGCAAATGTGTTGCTGGTCAAAGCACAGCAGGTTAGGCAGCATCTCAGGAATAGAGAATTCGACGTTTCGAGCATAAGCCCTTCATCAGGAATAAGAGAGAGAGAGCCAAGCCGGCTGAGATAAAAGGTAGGGAGGAGGGACTAGGGGGAGGGGCGATGGAGGTGGGATAGGTGGAAGGAGGTCAAGGTGAGGGTGATAGGCCGGAGTGGGGTGGGGGCGGAGAGGTCAGGAAGAGGATTGCAGGTTAGGAGGGCGGTGCTGAGTTGAGGGAACCGACTGAGACAAGGTGGGGGGAGGGGAAATGAGGAAGCTGGAGAAATCTGAATTCATACCTTGTGGTTGGAGGGTTCCCAGGCGGAAGATGAGGCGCTCCTCCTCCAGCCGTCGTGTAGTTGTGTTCTGCCGGTGGAGGAGTCCAAGGACCTGCATGTCCTCGGTGGAGTGGGAGGGGGAGTTAAAGTGTTGAGCCACGGGGTGATTGGGTTGGTTGGTTCGGGCGGCCCAGAGGTGTTCTCTGAAGCGTTCCGCAAGTAAGCGGCCTGTCTCACCAATATAGAGGAGGCCACATCGGGTGCAGCGGATGCAATAGATGATGTGTGTGGAGGTACAGGTGAACTTGTGGCGGATATGGAAGGATCCCTTGGGGCCTTGGAGGGAAGTGAGTGTGGAGGTGTGGGCGCAAGTTTTACATTTCCTGCGGTTGCAGGGGAAGGTGCCGGGGGTGGAGGTTGGGTTGGTGGGGGGTGTGGATCTGACAAGGGAGTCACGAAGGGAGTGGTCCTTGCGGAACGCTGATAGGGGAGGGGAGGGAAATATATCCTTGGTGGTGGGGTCCGTTTGGAGGTGGCGGAAATGGCGGCGGATAATACGTTGTATGCGCAGGTTGGTGGGGTGGTAGGTGAGAACCAGTGGGGTTCTGTCTTGGTGGCGGTTGGAGGAGCGGGGCTCAAGGGCGGAGGAGCGGGAAGTGGAGTAACGCTGATAGGGGAGGGGAGGGAAATATTAACGCTGATAGGGGAGGGGAGGGAAATATTAACGCTGATAGGGGAGGGGAGGGAAATATTAACGCTGATAGGGGAGGGGAGGGAAATATTAACGCTGATAGGGGAGGGGAGGGAAATATTAACGCTGATAGGGGAGGGGAGGGAAATATAACGCTGATAGGGGAGGGGAGGGAAATATTAACGCTGATAGGGGAGGGGAGGGAAATATTAACGCTGATAGGGGAGGGGAGGGAAATATTAACGCTGATAGGGGAGGGTTTTTACTGCATTACTAGAAGGCCAATTCTGAAGAGTACTACACTGTCAAAGGGTCAGTACTGAGGGAGTGCTGCACTGTCAGTGAGCCAGTACTGAGTGAGCACCACACTGTAAGAGTTTCTGTCCAGACGGCAAGCTGCACTATCAGAGGATCTGCACCGAGAGAGCACTGCACCATCAGAGGGTCAGTACTTAGGTAGTGCCTCATTGCCAGAGGGTCAGTACTGAGGGAGTGCTGCACTGTCAGAGGATCAGTACTGAGGAAGTGCTGCACTGTCAGAGGGTCAGTACTGAGTGAGTGAGGTACTGTCATAGTGTCAGTTCTGAGGGAGCGCTGTACTGTCATAGGTTTTGTCATGAGATTGGGCTACACTGTCGGAGGGTCAGTACAGGGTCATGTCCACATTGTCAGAGAGTCAGTACTGAGGGAGTGCATGACTATCAGAGGATCAGTGTGGAGGGAGTGCAGCATTGTCAGAAGGTCAGTGTGGGGGAGTGCAGCATTATCAGAGAGTCAGGGCTGGGGCATTAATATGCAGTGAGAGAGTCAGTAATGATGAAGTGCACACTCTCTGAGGGTCAGTGCTAATGGATGGCCATGCTGTCAGAGTGTCACACTGTGAGTGGGTTACTACTGAGGGAGCGCCACACTCTGAGGGGGTTAGTACTGAGGGATCACCGCGCTGTGAAGGGATCAGTACTAATGGAGTGCCACCCTATGTGTCGGACAGTCAGTACTGAGTGATTGCTGCATTGCCAGAGGGTCAGTACTGAGACAGTGAGGGACTGTCAAAGGGTCATTACTGAGGGTGCGCTACACGGTCAGTGTGTCAGTTCTGAGGGAGTGTTGTTTCAGAGGGTCATTACTGAGGGAGTGCTGCACTGTCAGATGGTCAGTACTGAGGGAGTGCTGCACTCTCAGAGGGTCAGTACTGAGGGAGAGCTGCACTGTCAGAGGTTCAGTACTGAGGGAGTGCTGCACTGTAAGAGGGTCAGTCCAGAGATAGTGCTACACTCAGAGGGTCTGTACTGATGGAGTGCTGCACTGTCAGAGGGTCTGTACTGTGGGAGAGCTGCACTGTTGGAGGGTAAGTACTGAGGGAGAGCTGCACTGTTGGAGGGTAAGTACTGAGGGAGAGCTGCACTGTCGGCGGGTCTGTACTGAGGGAGTGCCGCGCTGTCAGAGGGTCAGTACTGATGGAGGGCTGCACTGTCAGAGAGTCAGCACTGCGAGTGTCGGAGGGTCAGTACTGTGGAAATGCTGCACTGACAGAGGGTCAGTACTGATGGAGTGCTGCACTGTCAGAGGGTCTGTACTGTGGGAGAACTGCATTGTTGGAGGGTCAGTACTGAGGGAGTGCTGCATTGTGAGAGGGTCAGTACTGAGGGAGAGTGGCACTGTCAGAGAGTCTGTACTGAGGGAGTGCTGCACTGTCAAAGGGTCAGTATTGTGGAAATGCTGCACTGTCAGAGGATCACTACTGAGGGAGTGCTGCGCTATCAGCGGGTCAGTAATGGGGGATTGCCACAATGTCAGAGGGTCAACCTGGGTGCAGTTCTGCACTGTGAGAGGGTCAATACTGAGGGAGTACCACACTTTAAAAGGTCAGTGTTGAGGGAATGCAGCCCTGTCAGAGGGTCAGTACTGAGGGAGTGCTGCACTGTCAGAGGGTCAGTACTGAGGGAGTACTGCACTGTCAGAGTACTGTCACTGGGAGTGTTGTATGCAGTGGAGGAGATCAAACTGATAGGGATGGTTTTAGAGACTCAACAATGTTAGGAAATAATGAGAGTTGCAACAGTGATAGCAATTTTCAATAATTCGGAGGATACAGACCTGAAGGAGCTTTGTCAGTTAGCGATGGTACAGTAAAGGGAATTGTGGTGGCTTCCCTTTCATAAGCAATCCATCAGCACTTAAAACAGCCTGTTTAACATGTGCATTATCTCTCGACCATTCATCAGACAGCACTGCAAATACTTCACTGGCTCCGCCTACCAGCTTAGACTGAACTAGCATTACCCAGAAGACCTCGGGCCACTCTATCTGTCTGTGCAATTTTTCAAATAAAATACAGAGTTCCTTGACAGTAGAGTCACAGGTAGCGAAGAAGGCACTTGGTATGCATTCCTTTACTGGTCAGAGTATTGAATACAGGAGTTGGGAGATCATGTTGCGGCTGTACAGGACAGTGGTTAGGCCACTTTTGGAATACTGCATGCAACTCTGTTCTACTTCCTATCAGAAGGATGTTGTGAAAATTGAAAGGGTTCAGAAAAGATTTACAAGGACATTACCAGGGTTGAGCTATAGGAAGAGTTGAAAAGGTGGTGGTTGTTTTCCCTGGAGAGTCGGAGGCTGAGGGGTGACCTTAGAGAGGTTTATAAAATCAAGGGGGGCATGGATAGGGTAAATAGACAAAGTATTTCCCCTGGGATGTGAGAGTCCAGAATTGTAGGGCGAGGTTTAGGGTGAGAGTAGAAAGATATAACTAAGGGGCAACTTTTTGACGCACAGGATAGTATATGTATGGAATGAGCTGCCAGAGGAAGTGGTGGAGGCGAGTACAATTGCAACAGTTAAAATGCACCTTTTACATATGAAGGGTATATGATTATGAAGGGTTTAGAGGGAGATGGGCCGGGTGCTAGCAGGTGGGACTACATTGGGTTGGGAGATCTGATCTGCAGGATGAGACCGTGAGTGGATTGTAGAACCTGGAGGATGTTATAATTTGAACCACAGGTAATTTTTGATTGGATCTTTCAGCCGATCTTACAGATGGTACAATTGCAACATTTAAGAAGCATTTGGATGGATATATGAATAGAAAGGGTTTGGAGGGAGACAGGCTACGTACTGGCAGGTGGGACTAGATTGGGTTGAAATATCGTGTTGGCATGGCCGGGTTGAAATAAAGGGTCTGTTTCTATGCTGTCCATCTCTATGACTGTAAGATCTGCTGAATGGTCCAATCAAAAATTAACTGCGGTTCAAATCATAATATCCTCCAGGTTCCACAAGCCATCCTCGGTCCCATCCTGCAGGTTCTATGAATCCCGGAACTTCTAACCTCCTGCAAGTCCCACGTCCCTTCCGACATTTGTACCATCCTCCAGGTTCTGCAGCCCTTCATACCTCGTAACATGGCCAGACTCTCCAACTCCTCCTTCCTCTGCAATATTCCCCAGAAGGGCAGTGGAGGATGGTGGGGGTTACAGAGATATGGAGGGACATCAAACGGGAGGATTTTGCAGACATTAGGAATATAGGGACTTGAGGAGGTTTCACAGTTTAGGAGTGTTGTTGGGACTGGAGGAACTGACAAAGGTAGGCATAGTTTTAGATTAGAGGATTCTGCAGAAAACCTTTATGTGTTTAAAGGCAAGATTCTTAGCAGCATGCAGGAACAAAGGGCTCCTGTGTCCTTCAGGTCACCACCCAAGTTGATGGCGTGCTGGCTTTCATTAGCAGGGGGATTGAGTTTAAGAGATGCGAGGTTTTGCTGCAGCTCTACAGAACCCGAGTTAGATCACACTTCGAACATTGTGAACAGTTCTGTTTGCTTCATTATAGGAAGGATGTGGAAGTTTTAAAGACAGTGCAGAGGAGATTGAGCAGGATGCTGCCTGGACTGGAGGGCATGCCCATAGAAGGTAGGTTGTAGAAGCTGGGGCATTTCTGATCAGAGCGAAGGAGGAAGAATGGTGACATGATAGAGGTGTACAAGGGAATGAGAGGCATAGATAGAGTGGATAACCAGAGACTACTTCCCATGGCGAAATGGCTATCATAAGGGGACATAAGTTTAAGATAATTAGCAGAAGGTTTAGCTGAGATATCAGAGCGATACGGGCCAGGTGCTGGCAGTTCGGACTAGATTGGGTTGGGATATCCTGTCGGCATGGACGGGACTGGTATGTTATTTACACAGAGTGTGGTGGGTGCGTGGAATGGACTGCCAGCCGTGGTCGTAGATTCAGACACATTACAGACATCTAAGCAACTCTTGGATAGGCACATCAATGATAGTAAAATGTAAAGTATGTAGGTTCGTTTCGTCTTCAGAGTAGGATAAAAGGTCAGCACAATATTGAGGGTGGAAGGGCTTGTACTGGAATGTGCTATTCCATGTTCTAAAGAGCAAGGGTTATGATGGCAGCAAGAGGTTTCGGGAAGTGGGAGAGGATGTGATCTGAATGAAGTGACACAAATAGGAGGCGCTGCTAAGGTGGAATGATGTAACAGAGACAGCAATGGTCTGATCTGGAGCAGATGACCAGACTGGGAGGGGTGTGGGGACTGGAGGTGCTTTCACAGGGAAGGAGGACCATAGAGCCACAGGAGGTTACAGAAATGTGGAGAGCTGTCGGGCCTACAGGAGTTCATGGAGATGGGGAGGATGGGAGGAATGGAGCAGTTTACAGGGATAAGGGTGTTGGTAGGATGGGGTGTTTTACACAGACAGGAATGTTTCAGGTGAATGGAGCTGACTACAGGGATAAAGTGGGTTGTACAGATTGGAAAAACAAATAGACGTATGGAGGGTAGTCGTGACTGAAGATGTTTATATTTACAGGAAGGCTTAGGTTCTGCAGGTTATTTAGATAAAGAGGGTGTGGAATCATACAGATTTTCCAAGTGACAAAGAGAGCAATTTTGGTTGGAGACAGTTTCACAGATTAGGGAGCACTCGTAACCTCCTCCAGTTTGGTCAAAGTGAGAAGGGTTATAGGGGAGGGTGATGTTTACATATGTAAGAGCTGGAGAAGATTATGGAAATGAGTAGATGGATGGAGACACTGGAGGAGTTTACATTGACAGGGTGGGTGCTGGCAATGAAAAGATATCACATAGATAGTGGGTCTTGTAGGAACTGGATTGAAAGAGTCACAGGCATTGGAATGACTTCTGCAGACTGGGAGTGTTACAGGGACTGAGAGGATTGTAGGATCTCCAAAGATTGATCGTGTATTTACGAATAGAAGAGTTTATGTAAATACGGATAGCTTAAACCCAATGCATGTAGTCTTCATTTCAAGACCAGAGCCTTATTATCCCTCACCAGCCAAGGATCCCTAATCCTACCAGCTTTTCCCTTTATCCCAATGGGGCATACTGGTCCTGGATTCTTGAGATCACACTTTGAAAAGCCTCCCATTTGCCAGTTGTTTCTTTTCCTTCAGACAGACTCACCCAATCGACTGGAATCATAATGTGGAGGTGCAGGTGTCGGACTGGGGATGTACAAAGTTAAAAATCACCCAACACTGGGTTCCAGTCCAACCAGTTTATTTGAAAGCACTAACTTTCAGAGCACTGCTCCTTCATCAGGTGGTTGTGGAGCACAATCCTAATACACAGAATTTATAGCAACAGGATGGCAGGGTCATGGAATATAATATCAAACAAATTTAGTTGAAGCCTTTCATCTGCTACAGTGATCACCAGCGCTTCCAAAGCGAGTTGGATTATAACTGGGCATTGTGCAATTTTAAATTCACAGCATTGACGCTGGCCAGATCCTGCAGAATGGCCCCAAACCTGGCCCTGTTCCAGTTTTCCTCTTCAATCTGGGGACCTGCTGATCTGCCTCCATAACTATGTTAAAACGAAGACAGTTGTGGGCACTGGACCCAAAGTGCTCTCCGAATGACACTTCAGTCACTTGCCCGATCTACTTTTCTGAGTGGGGGAGGGGGGTGTCCAGTGTTGCACCTGCCTGAGTAGAGTAGGGCCCTCTGCATATTGATTTAGGAACCTTTCTTGGACATATTTGAAAAATTGCACTCCGTCCAGCTCTTTTTATACTCCAGGTGGCCCAGTCAATACAGGGAAAATTAAAATCTCCAGCCCGCAATCCTCTATTATTCCTATAGTTGTCTGCAATCTCTCTACACATCTGCTCCTCTGGTATCTATAGGGTCTACAACAGTTTACAATACAGTTCCAATAAAGTGACCACCCCCTTCTTTTTTCTAACGTCTAACCATGTGAAATTTTAAATTAATATATGTTTTAAAAATTAGAATTAACAATCCATAAATAAGTATAGATAAAAATCCAAACACTTGACCTTCAGAGAAACACAACAGTTCACTCTCATGTGGTCTGCACGACATATCCACAGCAAAGTATTTGCCTCTCAATTACCCTCTGAAATGGCTGAGCCAGCTGCTTAGCTCAAGGGCAGCAAGGGACGGGCAATAAAGGCTGGTCAGCCAGAGACACCCACATCCCTTACCTGATTTTAAAAAAATCCATTCAGATTGGTCCCAGCACAGTTCCAGTGGAACAATGTCCTGGCCAATCACGTTGGTAGGTTTAGGGACAGGGCTTTAAACTGACAGAGAGGATGCAGGGACAGGCTTCAGGTGAAAGGATCTTTCCAAATCCAAAGAGGAAACGTGAAGCATCAGAGCAGCATGGGAATGTGATCGAAGACAACAGAAAGGAACAAGATGGGACGAAGTTTAACTAAAACTGTAGATCAGCAAATCCATTTGTGACAGGAAATTGTGGGAACGAGTAAATTATGTTTTTTATTAATGGACAAAGTCTCTGCAACAAGGTAGATGGATTTGTGACACAGAGATAAAAGAGATTTAGATACCAGAGAGATGTGGTTACAGGGCGAACAAAAGGTGGAACATAAATATTCAATGTTTCGCAACCTTGTGCAAATTTAGGCAAAATGGCTAACACTAACAATAATGGGTAAGACAGGCATTACAGAACAAGTATTTGGCATCAGATCATGAAGTAGAGTCAGTTTGAATGTAACTTCTGGCTGCTACTTGCCAAGGACACAAGCAGCAGAACAGTTTTAGATCACCGAACAATATTCCATGGCTCGTCACTGCAATAAATAGGAATTCATTGGATTTTTAAATAAAGAAATGGTGACCATTTTGTGAAACGTCAATATTCGCAAAGTCTGGGACACTCACACTGACACCAGTGATATTGGAAGAGGTGTTCAGAGAATTTTTTTCAGTGTTTCTTAGAATAACACATTGTGCAATTGGCGAGAGACGTAACTGTCTCAGAGCGACTGTTGTGTGATAAAACTTAGTGAATGAGTAATGTCACCTGGAGAGATCCTCTGGGAAATTGTGATAAAGTGCAGTTTAAAGAAATATAAAGTTTTAAAGTAAATCACAGAAAGGACAAGCTACAACTAGAAACAAAAATAGCCATTTACATGGGTTTGATAGGAGAACTGACCAAGGTAAACAGGCTAAACAGACTGAAATATGGGTGTCTGGAAATGAACAGTGGAAAACATTTGAAGGAACAGTGTAAAACACTCAACAAAAGGACATTCGACTGAAACAGACAAAAACTCATCAAGATATCCCCACCAGTCCCTCATTCAGGACAAATTGGATCATATTAGATTATGAAGCTGAGAAGATCACCAAAAAAGTACTTAAAATCCTCAAGTGAGAGTTTTAGAGTAAGTTTTAAAGGGATTGAAATGGGTCTTCTAACAGGAGGAGGGCAATGAGAAGGGGAATCGTTGTAAAGGTTTATTGACACGACAGGAACAGGGAGAGATGAAGGTGCTAGAGGTAGTGAGAGTTACAGAGAGTGGTCAGGGCCTGAACGGTGTTACAAAGCCAGTACAGATTGCTGCAGTTGGAGGGGTTTGCAGAGGTAGGGAGGGACATAGGTATTTTTATTTATTCATTCATGGGGTGTGGGTGTCACTGCCTGGACTAGCATTCTTTGACCCCACTGCTAATTATCCAGAGATTGTTGGGCCCCGGTGGATATATATAATACTTTGCTGGACACAGGTGAAGTGCTGAATGACCGGGGGATCGCTAATGTGGTTCCTTTGTTCAGGAAGGGCAGCAGGGATAGGCCAGGTAATTACAGAGCAGATAGTCTGACAGCAGGGGGAGGGAAATTATTGGAATGAATTGTGCGGATGAATCGACACTTGCTAAGATAAGGATCAACTTAGTTTAGTCATCACAGATTTGGCAGAGGAAGGTACTGTCTGAGGAATTCAGTTCAGTTTTTTTTTAAATGGGGCTGAAGTATATTGATGAAGGCAGTGCGGATGAGTAGTTTACACGGACTTGACTAAGTCATTAAACAAGATGCAAAATGGAAGGCTGATCCAAAAGAAATGCGTTTCAAGGCAGGTTGGCAAATTGGATGCAAATTTGGTGGATAGAATACTTTCACCTGTGGGTGCACCACAGGGATCTGTGCAGGAACCATTGAACATTCATAACTCGGATGTGAAAGCAGAAGGTATCATTAGTAGGTTTGCAGATGATATGAAAGGTGAGGGTGTTGTTCACAGTGAGGAGGATGATCTCCGTCTGCTGTTCGATGTCAATCAGATGAAAATCTAAGCAGAGTTTAGTTCTGATCGAAGTGAGGTGATACTCTGTGGGAGGTACGATAAGCGAAGGACAGACATAATGAATGGTAGGACCTTGCGGAGTACTGGGGAATACAGGGACCTTGGTGGACAAGTCCATAGATCCCTGAAGGTGTCAGCACAGGTTGACAGGGTGGGAAAGGCACCTCAACTGGGAGCGGGAGAGGGAGCCACAGCCTGCTGGGGTGAATTGCTAGAGATGCTTGAGAGGATATAACCTAGTCTGGCAGAGTGTGGGACCTTAAATAGCCGTAAGGCCAGAAAGAAGATTGATGCTGGTACACAAGTTAAAGACAGTAATTTTAGCAGACAAGGCAGGCAAGAACATAGCAGGGAATGGGGGAAAACCGATGATTAAACTGCATTTATTTCAATACAAGAGGCCTGACAGCTAAGGAAGATGAACTCAAGGCATGGATTGGAACATGGGACTGGGGTACTTTAGTTATTACAGAAACACAGCTGAGGGAGGGGCAGGGCTGGCAGTTCATTGTTTCAAGGTAGAGATGCTACTGGAAGGGGAGGCAAGAGAGGACGTGTGGTGGTGGGTTTTGATTACATGAATCATCCCAGCAGTACTTAGAGAGAATATTCCTGTGGGATCGCCCAGTGAAGCTAAGTTAGTCGAACTGAGAAATAAGAATGGATCATCACTTTGATATGATCTGACTGCTGACCCCAAATAATCCATGGCAGACTGAGGAACAAATATATCGGGACATCTTAAATATCAACCATAATAATGGGGCTGTTTTGGTAGGGTTTTTGAACTTTCCAAACCTCTTTGAGGCCCCACATAACTTCCTATCTCCATAATGTCCTTCAGTCATCACGACCCTCCCGATTTCCAAAGTCTCTGTGATCTGTTGATCCTGTAAGCTACCTTTTTCAGATTGAGAAATAAGAACTCCCACAATCCTTTCTGCTGTCAGTCTGAAATCAAACCGTGTTAGCCTGACAGTAAGTCGGGTGCTGGAATGTGTTAGAAGGGATATGTCAATATACAATAACTGGAACCTTAGAAACGCATTAAATAAAACGAGAATGTGGTTTTGAGCCTGTTGGATTGTATTTTTATTGGTGTGAGTATAAATGGAAGACTAGATACGGGTGTAGGAGTGGCTGTGCCGAGGATACGGTTTATTTGAATTTTCAGAAACATTTACACAAGTTTCAATAAGGGCTAAGGAGTAACTTGGTAGAGAATAGGGCACCTTAACTATCAGAAGGTGGGTGAGAAATTAGCCAAAGTAGTGTTGTCAGAATTTACTGTGTAGAAAGACATGGAAGCTTGGGAAAATAAATAGCGATGTCTTTGAAAGAATCGTAAGGAGATTAGGTTAGATTACTTACAGTGTGGAAGCAGGCCCTCTGGGCCAAAAAGTCCACGCCGACCCGCAACCCACCCATACCCCTAACCTAACGGGCAACTTAGCACGGACAATTCACCTGAAATGCACAGAGCACCCGGAGGAAACCCACGCAGAGGGTGGGAATTGAACATCGGCCTCTGGTGCTGTGAAGCAGCAGTCCTAACCACTGTGCCACCGCGTCGCCCGCTAGGCCTAAACGCAGAAGAAAAAGAGCAAGAATCTTAAAATAATTCAAGGTAAACCAATCCTCAGTAGCTCATTAGATCTATCCTAGAATATTGTGGGAAGCTAGGGAAGAGATTGCAGTGACCCTAACAGACATATTCATATTATCAACAGACACAATGAGTTACTGGAAGACTGCAGGACAGCTAATGCTGTTCCATCACTTAAGGGTTACAGGGAAACACCAGGAAATTACAACCCCGTGAGCCCAGTGCTGGGTAAGTTGTTGGTGGAGATTCTGAGGGACAGGAGCTACATATATTTGGAAAGGCAAGGGCTGATTAGAGATAGTCAGCATGGCTTCGTGAGTGGGAAACCATGTTTCTCAAACTGGATTGATTCTTTGAGGAGGTTGCCAAGAAATAGATGACTTCAGAGCAGTCAATGTTGTCTACATGGACTTCAGCAAACATTTCACAGGGTTCCAAGGGATGCACCAGGGACGCGATATTGATTCCACCCCCAGGCGACTGTCAGTGTGGAGGTTGCACATTCTCTCCATGTCTGCTTGGGTTTCCGGCAGGTGCTCCGGTTTCCACGCACCTTCTAAAGATAAGCAGATTAGATGAATCAGCCATACGCTTTTTTCAAGAAAGGGAATAGAGATAATCCTTGGAATTACAGACCTGTCAGTCTTCAGTCTGTGATGTGCAGATTATTGGAGAGGACGCTGAGAGACAGGATTCATGATTCCTTGGAAAACCATAGTTAGATTACAGAGAGTCAGCATGGCTTTGTAAGGGACAGATCATGCCTCACAAATCCTATTGAATCCCTTGAGAATGTGACAAAATGCATTTATGGCTCATTAAAAAAGTACAGAGCGTGGGATGCCGGGAAAAATGTCTGTCTGGATACAGAATTCCTGGCCCATAGAAGACAGAGGGTGATGACAGATGGAAAGCATTCAGCCTGGAGCTCGGTGACCAGTGGTTTTTTGCAGGGAGAGGTTAAAGGACCTCTGCTCTTTGTGATTTTATGAATTACTTGGATGTGTGAGTGGAAGAGTGGGATAGAAACTTTGCCAATGAGACGAATGTTGGTGGAGTGGTAAATAGTGTGGAGGTCTGTTGTAGGTTGCAACGGGACATTGACAGGATGTAGAGCTGGGCTGAGAAGAGGCAGACGAAGTCAAATCTGGAAAAGAGTGAAGTGATTCATTTTGCAGAATACGGGGAAAAAGACAGAATACTGGATAGTGTGGAGGAACAGATGGATCTTGGATTTCATGACCAGAGATCTGTCAAATTTGCCAACCAAGCTGATAATGATGCTGAGAAGGAATATGTTTTATTGGCTTTCATTAGGTGGGGGATTGAGTTTAAAATCCATGAGGTTATGCTGCAGTTCTAGAGAGCCTTGTTTAGACGGCACTGAGAATATTGTGTTCTGTTCAGATCCCCTCATTAAAGGAAGGATGTGGAAGCTTTAGAGAATGTGAAGAGGAGATTTACCAGGATGTTGCCTGGACTGGAGAGCTTTTCTTATGAAGAAAGGTTGAGTGACCTTAGGCTGTTCTCAGTGGAGTGAAGAAGGGTTGAGGGGCGAATAGGTAGAGGTGAATAAGAGGGTGTGAGGCAAAGATAGAGTGAATAGTGAGAGACCTCTTGATCCCATGGCATGCATGGTACAAGGGGGCATATTTTTAAGGTGATTGGAGGATGGGTATGGCGAGATTTCAGATCGAGGTTCTTTACACAGAGAGTGGTGGATGAGTGTAAAGGGACATTTAATAGACTTTTTGGTTAGGCACATGGATGAGAGTAAAATGAAGGATATGCAGGTTAGTTTGATCTTACAGCCGGGTAAAAGGTTGGCATGGCATCATGGCCGAAGGGTCTTGTGCTGTACAGTTCTGTGTTCTATGTTCTGTACGGCAAACTGGGTAATAAGCTGGGTAATAAATTCCTGAAGAAGGGCTCATGCCCGAAACGTCGACTCTCCTGCTCCTTGGATGCTGCCTGACCTGCTGCGCTTTTCCAGCAACACATTTTCAGCTCTGATCACCAGCATCTGCAGTCCTCACTTTCTCCTAATAAGCTCAGATCAGTGTAAAAGGATATTGCATTCAGGTGGAGCTAGTCAACTGGATACAAAATTGGCTTGATTGTAGGAGACAGAGGGTGATGGGAGACGTGTCGTTTCTCTGACTAGAGGCATGTGACTAGCGGTGTAGTGGGTCCAATATTGCTTGTCATTTGGATACATGTTTTGGATGGGAAAATTGGTTTCCTGGTAAGTAAGTGTTTTGGGTGATACTGAAATTGGTGATAAAATGGACTGCGAAGAAGGCTGTCTGTGGTTCAGCAGGATGAACAGTACTGCTGGGATAGTGGGCTGAAGAACAGCAGATGGAGTTTAATTAGATAAATGCAAAATGTTCCATTTTGGTGAAATAACCCAGAGTTGGACTTGTATAGTTAATGTTCGGGTCCTGGGTAGTGTTGTCAGTCAGAGACCCATGGATGTAGGTACACAGTTCTTTGAAAGTGGTGTCACAGGTAGACAGGCTGGAGAAACAGGCATTTGGGATGGTTACCTCCATTGGGCAGAGCATTGAGAGTAAGATTTGGGATGTCAAGATGTTACCTGACCTGCTGTGCTTTTCCAGTACCACGATTATCTAGACTCTGGTTTCCAGCATCTGCTGCCCTTGTTTTTACCATGTTGTGTCTGTATAAGACACTGGTGAGGTCACCGTGAAAGCATTGCTGATATGTAGGAAGAACTTATCAGGTTCACTTACCTCCATTAGTGAAGGACATCTGGCATTCTAACCTGGTCTGGCTAACATGTGACTCCAGACCCACAGCAATATGGCTGACTCTGTGCTACCTCTGGGCAATTCGCAGTGGAACAAAGAATGCTGGTCCAATCAGTGACACCCACATCCCATTAATGAATACATTAAAATACATGTGTCCCTCCCTATCTCTGTGAAACCCTCCATCTTCAGAAATCTGTGCTGGCTTTGTAACACCGTTCACGCACGGACCACCCTCTGTAACACTCTTACCACCTCCAGCACCTTCACTTCTCCCTGCTCCTGTCGTATCATTAAACCCTAATCATGATTCCCATTCAAACTGCCCACCTCATGCTAGCTGAACCTTTGCAATCCCTTTAACACTTACTCCTCAAATATTCTCTTACTTCCGGATTTTAAGTACTTTTTGATGATCGTCTTAGCCTCATAATCTAATATGACCCATTTTGTCCTGAGTGAGGGACAGGTGGGAATTTCTTGCTGAGGTTTCATGTTTCAATGGAATGTCCTTTTGTTGAGTATTTTTCACTGTCCTTCAAATGTTTTCCATTGTTCATTTACAGACACATATTTCAGTTTGTTTAGCTTGTTTACATTGGTCAGTTTTCCTCTCAACCTCATGTGAATGGCTATTTTTGTTTCGAGTTGTAATTTGTCCTTTCTGTGATTCACTTTAAAAGTTTAAATTCCTTTGAACTGCACTTTATCACAATTTCCCAGAGGATCTCGCCAGGTGACATTTCTCAGTCACTAAATTCCATCACACAACGATCGATCTAACATAGTTACATCCTTAGCCAGTTGCACAATATGTTATTCAAAGAAACACTGAAAAAGACTCGCAACCCCTCTTGCAATATCACTGTTGTCAGTGTGATTCATAAGATTATACGAAAATTGAAGTGTCACTGAATTATCCCCAAGCCTTTGTTAACAGTTCCAATGAGTTCCTGTTTCATGCAGTGATGGTTCGTTGCCTTAAACTGTTCTGCTGTTTGTGTCCTGGTTAACAGTAGCCAGTATTTACATTCAGACTGACTTTACTTCATTATCTGCGGTGAAATGCTTTCGCCTTTTTTATCTATTAGTGTTAGTGTTAACCATTTCGCATGAGTTTGCAGAAGATTGTGAACCATTGAATATTTTTGTTCACCCTGTATCCATGTCCCTCTGTTGTCTAAATCTCTTTTATCTGAGTCTTAACTCCATCTACTTTATTGTTGCGACTTTGTCTATTCAAAATAAAACATAACTTACTCTTTCCCACAATGTTCCGTCACGAATCTATTCACTGATGTACAATTTTAGTTAAACACTGTCCCATCCTGTTCTTTTCTGCTTGTATTCAGCCACATTGCCATGCTGTTCCGATGCTACACATTTTCTCTTTGGATTTGGAAAGCTCCTTTCACCTGAACCCTGTCCCTGCATCCTCTCTGTCAGTTGAAACCTCTATCCATAAACCTACCGACATGATTGGCCGCGACACTGGTCCCAGCACGGTTCCAGTGGGGCCATCCGAATAGATTATTTTTTAAATCAGGTATGGGATGTAGGTATCTCTGCTTGAGCAGCCTTTCTTGCCCAGCTCTAGCTGCCCTTGAGCGGAGTAACTTGCTCGGCCATTTCAGAGGGTCATTGAGAGGCAAACACTTTGCTGTGGGTACGTCGTGCAGACCATGTGAGGATGGACAGATGTCCTTCTCGAAAGGACAAGTGTTGGGTTTTTTTGTACATCAGCAATTGTCTCATACTTATATGTGTATTGTTAATTACTATTTTTAAAATTATTGATTTCAAATTTCACCATTTCTGATGGTGGGATTCCAGCCTGCATCCCTTGAACATTAGCTGAGGTTTGGGATACATGCTCTAGCAATAATACCACGAGGCCATTACTTCACCTGCACACAGGTTGATCATTCCTGACCGGTTGTACCAGCGAATCATGAAGCAAAACCTGTTCTTCCAACACAATTATGTGTTCCTGATATCTTCCAGGACTCTGGTGATATCACTCAGTATCTCACTCTTGCTCTTGCTCTCGCTTTCTCTCTCTCTCTCTCTCTCTCCCTCGCTCTCTCTCTCTCTTTCTCTCTCTCTCTCTCCTTTTCTTTCTCTCTCTCGTTCTCTCTCTCTCTCTCCAGATTTTCCAGATCTCTATGTCTTCAATAATTTGTAACTCCTATAACAGTTTCTATTTCTGTAACTTCCTCCTAGCCCAATAGTCCCTCCACATATTTGAAAAGTATTCAAATATTCCGGACTATCATCCCTATTACTGTAACTTGCTTCAGTGTTTACAACATTCCTTATCTCGGTTGTCTCCTCCTCCAATAAATGGAGACAGAGGCATGCAGCACGGAAACTGTTCCTTCAACCCAACTAGTCCATGGTGACCAGAGTCCATGAACGAGTTGCGTTTCCCTGTATTTGACCCGTATACCTTCAAACCTTCTCCTTCCCATATACCTGCCCAACTTTCACATGTTGTAATTGTACTCTTATCTACCATTTCCCCTGGAAGCTCATTCCATAACTGTACCATCCTCTGCGTAGAAACGTTTCTCCTAAATTCTCTCTTAAGTGTTTACTCTCCCATCTCACATTTATGCCCACTAGAACATGACAGCGCAACACTGGCCCTTCTGCCTTTGATTTTGTGCCAATCTGTAATCCCAATCTGAAGCCAATCGAACCAACACCATTCCAATTCTTGTCCATATGCCTACCCAAAGACTGTTTAAATGCCTTTAAAGTTGGCCACGACTATTCTGAGTAAAGAACCTGCCGCTGGCGTCTATCCCATATCTGTTTATTAATATTAACATCTGCCTCAATTTAAAGCTATCTCCCCTCGTGCTAGGCATTGTCATCGAAAAGAAAAGGCTCTCACGGTCCAAGCCACCTCTCCTGCTGATTAGCTTATACATCACAATTAATTGACCTGAAACACATTCTCTTGAACAAAAACAGTTTAAAGTCCCTCAGCCTTTCCTCACAAGACCTTCCCTCCATATCAGGTAACTTCCTAGTAAATCTCCTCTGAATCATTTCCAAAGCTTACACATCCATCCTGGAATGCAATGACTTGAACAAATGTGGCCACACCACAGTTTTGTACAGGTGCAGCATGATCTCATGGTTCCAAAATTTAATCCCTCTACCAATACAAGCTCACACACTGAATGGCTCCTTAAACCTGGGTGGCAACTTTCAACGATCTATGTACATGGACATAGAGATTTGTCTGTTCAGCTACACTACCAACAATCTTACCATTATCCCAGTACTCTGTGTTCCTGTTACTCCAACCAGAGTGGATCGCCTCACACCTTTTCACATTAAACTCCAGCTGTGCAGCTTATCTATACCTTTCTGTAACCTATAACATCTTTCGTCACTATCCACATCTCTACCAACCTACGTGCCTTCTGCAAATTTACTAACCCATCCTTCGATGCCCTCATTCAGGTCATTTATATAAATGACAGCAACAGTGGACCCAAAACACGTCCTGGCAGTATCCAATAGTAACTGAACTCCAGGATCAATCTTTGTCACCAACCACTACCCTCTGTCTTCTTTCAGTGAGCCAATTTCTGATCCAAACTGCTTAATCACCCACCATCCCATGCCTCCGTATTATCGGCAATAGCCTAACATGGGGAATCTTAACAAACGCCTTACTGAAATACGTATACACCACATCAACTGCTTTACTCTCATCTATCTCTGTCTTTGTTCTCCTTCTTAAAGGCCTCAATAAGGTTTGTGAGGCACGACCTACCCTTCACAAAATCGTGTTGACTATCCCTAATCAACTTACTCCTCTCCAGATGAATATAAATCCTATCGCTTACAAGCGTTTCCAACACATTACCCAGAATCAAATTAAGGCTCACACGTCCAAAACTACGAGGATGGTCTCCAATTCCCTGCTTGGTGTGGCACTGCGGCGCAACAGTTAGCATTGCTGCCTCACAGTACCAGAGAGCCGGCTTCAATTTCTGTCTCAGCCAACTGTCTGTGTGGAATTTGTACATTCGCCTTGTGTCTGTGTGGGTTTCCTCCAGATGTTCCGGTTTCCTCCAACAGTCCAAAATGTGCAGGTTAGGTGAATTGGACATGCTAAATTGCTCATAGTGTTAGGTGAAGGGACAAATGTAAGGGCATGGGTCTGGGTGGGTTGCTCATCAGAGGGTCGGTGTGGATTTGTTGGGCCGAAGAGACTGTTTCCACACTGTAAGTAATCTATTCTGGGGGGACAACATTTGCTCTCCTCCAGCCTTCTGGCACTATTCCTGAAAACAATGACGACAGAAACATCAAAGTCAAAGGCATGGCAATCTCCTTCCTGGATTCCCAGAGAATCCGAGGATAAATCGCATCCAGCCCTGGGGACTTATCTATTTTTGGACTTTGCAGAATTGCTAACACCTCCTACTTCAGTACTTCGATCCAATCTAGATATAGAGTCCACGACCCTGGGGTAAAGACGTTGGCTAATCACCTTACCTGTATTCCTCGTGGACAATGATACAAATATTTCTGCTCGGGTTCCTGCCACTACTTTGCCACAATATATTGGGATACCCATGTTCAGGACCTCGTGCTTTCTATACCTTCATATTCTAAGACATCCAACACTACCTCTTCTGTAAAGGGAACTCTATTCAAGCCATCGCTGTGTCTTTAACTGACTTGTCCGCAGTAATTTCTGACATAGAATGGTCAATTAGGGTCTCGCCCATCTTCTGTGATTCTACTCATGGATGGCCTTATTGATATTTGCGGCGCCCTAGTGTCTCTCTAGTTGCTTTTTGTACTTGTGTGCTGTAGAATTTCCTTGCATTCTCCTTAACCTAAAACACCAATTCTATCTCTTTTCCCTATGTTACTTTCCAACTTATCCAGCCTCTCAGTTTCTGTCAAACATTTTCGTCAATCTTTGCTCCATTTACAGTTTCAGGAAATGTTTTCTAAAGCAGGAGGATCAGAATTCTATGCAATACTCCAACTGGGGACCCAGCAATGCCATATACAGCCATATCATGATGTACAAACTCAGGTAGTCTTTGCTGTGACCTATGAGAGTAAGTCTGCTAAATGCCCTTTCCTCACCCTGTCCACGTGTGATGCCAAATCCAAGGAACAATGTAACTGTACTCCTTGGTCTCTCTGTCTGTTCGCCAACACTGCCCAGGGTCCGACCATTAAATGTGCTAGTCCTCCCTAGTTTGTTTTAACAAAATCCAGCAACTGAATTCAACTCCATCTTTCATTCCTTGGCACACTGGCTGTTGTTCTAGGTCCCCTCGATAACTCTATTCCGTGCGCACTATAACCCGTGTTCTATCCGGACTTGCATCAATAATCTTCCTAACAATGACTCCTATGCTCTTACCGAAATAATTTCTGTAAATGATGCATAACAGTAGATTTGATACTGTTCCTTTTTGCACACCGCTAGTGATAGGCCCGTAGTCTGCACAAGAAGCCTCTCCCACCACCCTCTGTCTCCTACTGTCAAGCCAATTTTGTATCCAGTTGGATAGCTCTCCCTGCTCCCATGTGATGTAACCTTACTATCCAGTGTTCCACGCTAAACCCTGTCCAAGGCATTGCTGTGGTCAGTATAGACAAAGTCTCCTGTTCTGTCATCATCTGTCTTCTTAGTCACCTCTTCAACAAACTCAGTCAAGTTTGTGAGACACTACTTGAACAGGCTTCCAGATCATGCCCCGTGGCTGTCACTGATATGAATACCTCTTTACGGGACACTTCTTCCTAAGTTACCCCCAGTGTCCTCAAATAAACTTGGTTAGCTCCGGGGATTTGTCTATTTTGTACGCATTTTAAAATCTCCAGCAACTCTTGTTTTGATATGCAGAGTCTTTTGAGGACTTTATTTCCCTGACTTCCCCAGTCTTTAAGTACTGATGTGAAATTTTCGTTAAGGACCTCACCCATCTCTTGTCGTTCCACACAAGGATTCTCCCATTGATCTTCAAGGGGACACATTCTGTGCCTAATTAATCTTCTGTCGTTAGTATTCAGGAAGAATCCCTTTGGATTTTCCTCAGCATTACCAGCCAAAGTTTTCTCAGGTCTCCTGTTTGCCTTACTGCTCTCCCTCTTCAGTGTATTACTGTACCCACAGTGTTCTTTGAGGAATCCAGCTGGCCATATATGACATGGACTGCCTTTTTCTTGACCAGAACCTCAAAAACCCCAGTCATCCAGAATTTTCTACTTGTAATCAGATTTGTCCTTCTCACTAACAGAAATATCCTCACCCTGAACTCTCATTGTATCTTTCTTTTGAAAGCTTCCCACCTGCCTGAGGTCCATTTACCTGCAAATTGTCTCCACAATCAACTGTTAAAAGCTTTTGACCAATACCTCTGGATTGGGGCAGGCAAATTTTGATGTTTCACTTCTGGACCAGGCCTGTCCTTTTCCATCACAGTTTTCAAACTAATATAGTTTTGCTCACTTTGTCAAAGTGCTCACCAACTAACACCTCAGTCCCTTTCCATACCTTGTTTCGCGAGGGGAGGTCAGATTTTGCTCATTTCTCCAGCGGGAGGGCAAACAAACTGTGGTAATTGTGCACATCAGTACACATGGCGTGGATACAGTTATTTGGGTTCTCGTCAAGTGAGTATTGGGAGTTAGGTGAGAAGTTAAAAAGCAGGACTACAAGGGTAGTGAGCCCCAGATTACTCCTTGTGCCATTCGCCAGCGAATACGGAATTAGAAAGATAAGCCAATGAATAAATGCCTAAGGAGCTGGTGGAGGGGGAAGGGTTTTTTGTTTTGGATCACTGGGATCTCTTCTGCAGTAGAGGTGACCTGGACAAGGGCGAAGGGTTAGACTTGAACCAGAGGGGTACGACCAACCTGGAGGGAGATTTGCTAGTGTTACCTGGGAGGTCTTAATTTGCCAGGAGATTGGGATTCTGAAAAAGAGAGAGAGAGACAGTCGGCCAGTCAGAGTAAAATACACCAGCCACCGAGAGCAAGTTTCCTTTTCAGGATATCCAGGGGCCCAGTCAAGGGAGGGAAAAGACTTTTGGTTTAAAGGACATTTATTTTGACACACAAGGCCTGACGGGTAAGGCAGGTGAGCTCAGAAGCATGGATTGGCTCTGGAGACTGGGATATTATAGCCATAACAGAAACATGGCTGAGAAAAGTGCAGGACTGGCAGCTCAGTGTTCCAGGACACAAAAGGTACAAGTGTGACAGAAAGACAAGTAAATGAGGAGGGGGAGTTGCCCTTTTGATGAGAGAGAACATAACAACAGTGGTCAGAGAGGATACTCCTAAAGAGTCATCAAATGAGGTCATATGGTTAGAAGTTAGAAAGAAGAAGGGGGCAGTCACTTTGTTGGGACCGTATGACGGACTCGAAAATAGCCAGCGTGTATGAGAAGAGCAGATGTGTAGAGAGATTGTGTAGCTGTAGGAATAAGAGAGCAGTATTGATTGGAGGTTTTAATTTCCCCTGGATTGACTTGTCCACTCAGAGAATAAAAGACCCATATGGGTAACAATTTGTCAAATGGGTCCAAGAAAGTTTCCTTGACCAATAAGTAGATGGTCCTTCTCGACTCAGGTGGGCGCAACATTGAGTCTCCCCTGAGAAAACGAGATGAGGAAGTGACTGAAGTGTCAGTCGGAGAGCACTTTCGGTCCAGTGACCGCAAGAGTCTAAGTTTCAACATAACTGCAGAAAACGATAGGAGAGGTCCACAAGTTAAGGAGCTATGCTGGAGCACAGCCAGTTTTGGGGCCATGAAGCAGGACCTAGCAGAGGTTGGGTGGGTGAGTCTGTTTGAAGGAAAATAAACGACTGGAAAATGGGAGGCCTTTAAAAGGGTGATACTGAAAATCTAGGGGCAGAATGTACCTGTTCGTGTGAAGGCAAAATGGCAGGTTTAAGGATCCCTGGTTGATGAGTGATATTGAGGCTCTGGTCTGGCAAATGAAGATGGTATACATTGGGCTTAAAATTTCCGTACCTACCGAACCTCTTCCAGCACTAAAGACAAACAATCAATCTGTGGAGACCCGAAAGTCTTCTCACGTCTCTGCCACACTCCGATCTGTCGAACCCACTCCAGTCCCTGTGACTGTCCCAATCCAGTTCCTAAAGGACTTGCAATCTGTGTAACATGCTCTCAACACTATCACTCACCCTGTCAATGTAAGCTCTTCCAGTATTTCCTCCCATCTTCTCATCTGCATAAACTTGTCCAGCTCTTACATCCCTATCTGTGTTAGCAGCACCTACCCCTACAACACTTTCCCAGTTAGGTCAAACTGGAGGAGGTTACTAATGTTCCTTTATCTGTGTAACTGTCTCCAATCAAAATTGCTGTTCTCATCTCTAGGAAAATCTGTCCGATTCCACATCCTCCATGTCTAAATAACACCAGAAACTAATCATTTCGATATCTCTAAACCTGTTCAGTCCCAACTACCCTCCAAATGTGTTTTTTTTATACAACCTACATTATCTCTGTAATCTGCTCCATTCTATAAATAGTCCCTGTAAGTATAAATCAGCACTGTCCTACCACTATCCGTATCCCTATAAACTGCTCCATCCCTCCCAACCTCCCCATCTCCATGAACTCCTGCAGGCCCTACAGCTCTCCACATTTCTATAACCTCCTGTGGCTCTATGGTCCTCCCTCCCTGTCAAACCACCTGCAGTCCCCACATCCCTCCCAATCTGGGTCCTCTGCTCCAGGTCAAACTATTGCTGTCTCTGTAAACACCTCCACCTCTGAAAACTCTTCCCATTTGTGTAACCTCGTTCATTCCCCATACTCTCCAGCTTCCTGAATCCTCTTCCTGCCATTGCAACCAAAATAATGTCTATGTAAAATCCACCAGTGCTTAAACCTTCCCCAACTCAGTAACCTGGGTAACAGTTAAGGGCTCAGTGGTCAGCACTACTGCCTCAGAGCACCAGGGACCTGGGTTCAATTCCCGCCTCAGGCGACTGCCTGTGTGGAGTTTACACGTTCTCCCCGTGTCTGCGTGGGTTTCCTCCGGGTGCTCCGCTTTCCTCCCACAATCCAAAAATGTGCGGGTCAGGTGAATCGGTCATGCTAAATTGCCCGTAGTGTTAGGTAAGGGGCGGATGTATGGGTGGGTTGCGGGTCGGTGTAGACTTATTGGGCCGAAGGGCCTGTTTCCACACTGTAAGTAATCGAAATCTAAATTAGTAATCTAAACCTCTTGCTGTCCTAACAAAATACTTAAACTGTGAAACCTTTCATTTCGTACAATCCTCCCTCTCTCCCTCCTCAAATGCGTTCATTACCATGAAACCTCACAATTACTGAATCCTACTTTCGGCACTGCAAGCCTCCGAATGTCTGAAAAATCCTCCTGTCCTGATATCCCTCCTTATCCCTGTAACCCCCACCACCCTCCAATACCCTTTTGGGGAATGTGGCAGGGGAGGGAAGATTTGTGGAGTCCAGGCCATGTTACGGAGGTAGAATCCTGGGAATTATAGATTTGGTCTAATGTCTGTGGTATGCAGATTATTGGAGAGGACTCTGACAGATACAATTTATGACTACTTGGAAAACCATAGTTGAATTTTAGACAGTCAGCACGGGTTTGTGAGGGGCAGGTCATGCCTTACAAACCTTATTGAATTCTTTGAAGATATGGCAGAATATGTTGAAGCTCATTCAGAAAATAAGGAGGCATGGGCTACAGGGAAATCTTTTTGTCTGGATACATGATTGGATGGCCCAGAGAAGACAGATTATGGAAATAGATGGACAGTATTGAGCCTGGAGTTCAATGATCAGTGGTGTTCTGTAACAGTTGGTTTTGGGACTCTGCTCTCTGTGATTTTTATAAATGACTTGGATGTGGATGTTGGAGAGTGAGTTAGTAAGTTTGCCAATCAGGTGGAGTGGTGGGTAATGTGGGGGCTATTGTAGGTCGCAATGGGACATTGACAGGACGCAGAGCTGGGCTGGAAATGGCAAATGGATTTCAAGCTGGAAAAGTGTGAAGTGATTCATTCTGGAAGGTGGAATTTGGATACAGAAGGCAGGGTGAAAGGCAGAATGCTTGGCAGTGTGGAGGATCACAGAGATTAAGGGGTCCATGTTCATAGATCCCACAAAATCGCCACACACATTGATAGGGTTGTTGAAAATGCATATGTTGTGTTGGCTTTCCTTCGCAAGGGGATTTATTTTAAGAACAGTGAGGTTTTACTGCATCATTATCACATCCTGGTGAGACCACACTTGGAATTTTGTATACAGTTCTGGTCCCCTCTTTACAGGAAGGATGTGCAAGTTTTAGAGAGCGTACACAGGAGATTTACCAGGATGCTGCCTGGAATGGAGGGCATTTCTTATGGAGAAAGTTTGAGGGAGATAAGTCTTTTCTCATGGGAGTGAAGAAGGGGGTGGGGCGACCTGATCGAGGTGAACAAGGTGATGAGAGGCACAGAGAGAGTGAATAGTGAGAGACATTTTCTCCAATGGCAGAAATAACTATTACAAGGGGGTATAATTTTAAGGCGAATGGAGGATGGATAAAAGGATAGAGAATGGTAGGTGGTTGGAATGCACTGACAATGGTGGTAGTAAAATTAGATACTTTCGGGACATTTAACAGACTCTTGGATAGGCACATGAATGAGAGTAAAGTGAAGGGTATGGAAGTTAGTTTGGTCTTATAGTCTGATAAAAGGTTGGCATGGCATCATGGCCAAAGTGTCTTGTGCTGTACTGTTCTGTGTTCTATGTTCCGTCTGGTAAATGGGTAATAAGCTCAAATCAGTGTAAAAGGATATGACATTCAGGAGGAGCTAGTCAACTGGATACAAAATTGGCTTGATGATTGGAGACAGAGGGTGATGGGAGACATGTTGCTTTTCTGACTGGAGGCATGTGACCAGCGGCGTAGTGGCTTTCCTTTTGTTTGTCATTTGGGTAAATGGTTTGGATGGGAATATTGGTTTCCTGGTAAATAAGCTTCCTGGATGACACTGACATTGTTGGTAAAGTGTACAGTGAAGAAGGTTATCTATGACACAATAGGGTTAACAGTACTGCTGGGATAGTGGGCTGAAGAATAGCAGATGGAGTTTAATTAGATAAATGTGAAGTGTTGCATTGTGGTGAAACAAACCAGGGTGGGACTTGTACAGATAATGTTCGGGCCCTGGGTAGTGTTGTCAGTCAGAGACACGGGGATGCAGGTACGCAATTCTTTGAAAGGTGCAACACAGGCAGGCTGGTGAAGCAGGCAATTGGGATGGTTACCTTCATTGGGCAGGGCATTGAGAGTAAGAGTTGGGATGTCATGTTGTATTTGTACAAAATATTGGCGAGGCCACCATTAATGCATTGCTGATCAGTAGGAAGAACTAATTAAGTTCACTTCCCTGCTTTAGGGAAGGACAACAAATATTCTCACCTGGTCTGGCCAACATTTAACTCCAGACCCACAGCAAGAGGGCCCTCTCGGTAATTAAGAGTGGGATCAAAGAATGCTAGTCCAGGCAGTGACACCCACTTCCCATGAATGAATAAATAAGAATACATATGTCCCTCCCTCCCACTGCAAACCCCTCCAGCTGCAACAATCCATACTTAGTTTGAAACACACTTCAGGCGCTGACCACTCTCTGTAACACTCTCACCACCTCCAGCACCTTCACCTCTCCCTGTTTCTATTGTTACATTATACCCTCACTGGGATTCCTCTGCCAATGCCCTTCTCCTGCGAGCAGACCCTTTGCAATCCCTTTAAAACTTACTCCAAAAGCACTCTCGCACTTCAGGATTTTAAGCACTTTTTGGTGATCTTCTCAGCCTCAAAATCTAATATGATCCATTTTGTCCTGAGTGAGGGGCAGGTGTGAGTTTCTTGTTGAGGTTTTGTCTATTTCAATGGAATATCCTTCAAATGTTTACCACTGTTCATTTACACACACACATGTTCCAGTCTGTTTAGATTGTTTAGCTTGGTCAGTTCTCTAAAACTCATGCAATTGGCATTTAGTTTTGGTGTAGCTTGTCCTTTCTTTTAAAGTGTGTTTCACTATAAAATTTTATATTTCATTAAAATGCACTTTATCACAATTTCCCAGAGGATCTCTCCAGGTGACATTACTCATTCAATAATTTCAACAAACAACCATCGATCTGATATAGTTACGTCCCTCGCCAGTTGCACAATATGTTATTTAAAGAAACACAGAAAAATATTCTCCAAACTTCCCTTCCAATATTACTGTTGTCAGTGTGATTGTCAAGATTATACAAATTTTGAATTTTCACTGAATTGTCATTCTGCCTTTATTAAAAATTCCAATGAGTTCCTGTTTAATGCAGTGATGAGCAATGAAACGCTGTTCAGTGGCCTAAAACTATTCTGTTGCTTGTGTCCTTGGCAGGTAATGGGCAGAATTTACATTCAGACGACTCTACATCATGATCTGAAGCCAAATGCTTTCTCTGTGATGCCTTTGTTACCCATTATTGTAGCATTGCCCATTTTTCCCGAGTGTCCGAAAAGTTGTGAACCATTAAATATTTATGTCAACCTTTTTTCGCCCTGTAACGACGTCACCCTGGTGTCTAACTCTCTTTTATCTCTGTCACAAATCCATCGACCTTATGGCAGAGACTTTGTCCATTACACAAAAAAAGACATAATGTACTGTTTCGTACAATTTCCTGTCACAAATTTATTCGCTGACGTACAGATTTTGTTAAACTTGGTCCCATCCTGTTCATTTCTGCTTGTCTTCAGCCACATCCCCATGCTGTTCTAAAGCTTCACCTGGTCTATTTGGATTTGGAAAGCTCCTTTCACCTGAACCCTGTCCCTGATCCTCTCTGTCAGTTTAAAACCCTGTCTCTAAACTTACAGACGTGATTGGCCAGGACAATGGTCACAGCACACTTCCAGGGGACTATCCTCATGGTTTATTTTTAAACTCAGGTATGGGATGTTGGTGTCTCTGACTGACCAGCCTTTCTGCCCAGCCCTAGCTGCCCTTGAGCTGAGTAACTTGCTCAGCCATTTCAGAGGAGAAAGTGAGGACTGCAGATGATGGAGGTCAGAGCTGAAAATGTGTTTCTGGAAAAGCACAACAGGTCAGGCAGCAACCAAGGAACAGGAGATTCGACGTTTCGGGCATAAGCCCTTCTCAGGAACGGAAGGGCTTATGCCAGAATTGTCAAATCTCCTGTTCCGTGGATGCTGCCTGACCTGCAGCGCTTTTCCAGCAACACATTTTCTGGTCTGCCATTCCAGAGACAAACACTTTGCTGTGGGGGTGTTGTACAGTCCATGTGAGGATGGCAGATGGCCCCTAGAGCATTTTTGATGGATAAACATTGTTTTGGACAGCAGCAATGATTTCGCACTTATTCATGGATTGTTAATTGCATTTTTTTTTAAAATTATGATTGCAAATTCCACCATTTCTGATGGTGAGATTGAAACCTACCTCCACTGAACATTGGGTGAGTTTTCAGATACATGTTCTCACAATAATACCACGAGGCCATCACTTCACCTGCTGAAATGTTGCTCGTTCCTGAGCACTGATACCAGGGCATCAAGAACCTAAACATGTTCTCCCTACATGATTGTTTCTTTATGAAATCCTCCTGCCCTCTGGTAATATGAGAAAAAAGTGACGACTGCAGATGCTGGAGATCAGAGCTGAAAATGTGTTGCTGGAAAAGCGCAGCAGGTCAGGTGATATGACTCAGTCTCTCTTCATGTGGTATCCCTCACTCTGAGGGTCTAAATGCTGCCTCTGTCAGCGTCTCTCACTCTTGCAGCTACTCCGGATCCTGAGCCAATTGAATTCTTCACTCAAGAGAGACGCAGCAGCACAGCCAGGGATGGAGACAGTGTTTCTCAGATCTCTGTTAGACTTAGTGCCATTCTCCATGTGTATCCCTCACGGGATCAGTCTAATTTCCCATATTGTCTATTCCTCTGACTCCTGTAGATATTAGGGAGGCCCTGACTCAATAGACTTCCCAGCTGCTGGATGTCTCGTCTATTGCCACATTGAAGATGGTTGATCCACCAGGGAGACAAAGGGAAGGGAGATTTGGAGTTTTCAATAAATCCTGCAATGAGGTAAGGTCACTCAGTGAACATAGCAGAGAGCAAAGAGAGAGCTCCAAACATCAGCTAACAAAACATGACATAGCTACAGTGCTGGAGGGGGAGCACAGTACAGACACACCCCAGGCACAATCAACACCCCTATTGTAAGTTCTGTTGTGCTAAGACTCACGACTCTGTAACACTCTATCTATAGCATGTCTTGGTGACTAGTATCTTCAATAATTTGTAACTCCTATAACAGTTCCTATCCCGGTAACCTCCTCCCTTCCCGATACTCCCTCCACATATTTAAATTCTACTGCATTCCAGACTACCATCCCGATCGCTGTAACTTGCTTCAGTGTCTATAACGTGCCATATCTCAGTAGTCTCCTCCTCCAATAACAGGAGACAAGGTCATGCAGCAAGGAAAAGGTTCCTTCGATCCAACTAGTCCATGCTGACCAGAGTCACTGAACGAGTCGTATTTCCCTGAACTTGACCCATATCCCTTCAAACCTTCTCCTTTCCATGTACCTACCCAAATGTCTTTTACATGTTGTTATTGTACTTTTCTCTACCACTTCACCTCGAAACCCATTTCATACCTGCACAATACTCTGTGTGAAAAATATTCTCCTCCAAACCCTTTTAATACTTTTTTTTCCTCTCCCATCTCCTACTTATGCCCTCCAGAACACAGAACATAGAACATGACAGTGCAGTACAGGCCCTTTGGCCCTCAATGTGCGCTAACCTATGGAGCCAATCTGAAGCCCATCTGACCTTCCCTATTCCATATGCCTATCCAAGGACTGTTTAAATGCCCTTACAGTTGGCGAATCTACCACTGTTTCACGCCATGCATTCCATGCCCTGACTATTCTGAGTAAATATTCTGGATTAGTGGTGCTGGAAGAGCACAGTAGTTCAGGCAGCATCCAAGGAGTAGTGAAATCGACATTTCGGGCAAAATCCCTTCATCAGGAATAAAGGCAGAGAGCCGGAAGGATGGAGAGATAAGCTAGAGGAGTGTGGGGTGGGGAGAAAGTAGCATAGAGTACAATAAGTGAGTGGGGGAGGGGATGAAGGTGATAGGTCAGGGAGGAGAGAGTGGAGTGGATAGGTAGAATAGGAGGTAGGCAGGTAGGACAAGTACAAACAAGTCATGGGGACAGTGCTGAGCTGGAAGTTAGGGACTAGCATGAGGTGGTGGAAGGGGAAATGAGGAAACTATTGAAGTCCACATTGATGCCCTGGGGTTGGAGTGTTCCAAGGTGGAAGATGAGGCGTTTTTCCTTCAGGCATCTGGTAGTGAGGGAGCGGCGGTGGTGGAGGCCCAGGACCTCCATGTCCTCGGCAGAGTGGGAGGGGGATTTGAAATGTTGGGCCACGAGGCGGTGTGATTGATTGGTGTGGGTGTCTTGGAGATATTCCCTAAGTCGCTCTGCTAGGAGGCGCCCAGTCTCCCCAGTGTAGAGGAGACCGGATCGGGAGCAACGGATGCAATAAGTGATATTAGTGGGTGTGTAGGTAAAACTTTGCTGGACGTGGAAGGCTCCTTTAGGGCCTTGGATAGAGGTGAGGGAGGAGGTGGGGGCGCAGGTTTTACAGTTCCTGCGGTGGCAGGGGAAGGTATCAGGATGAGAGGGGATGTGTACCTGACCAGGTAGTCACTGAGGGAACGGTCTTTGCGGAAGGCGGAAAGGGGTCGGGAGGGAAATATATTCCTGGTGGTGGGATCTTTTTGGAGGTGGCAGAAATGTCGGCGGATGATTTAGATTATACGAAGGTTGGTCGGGTTGAAGGTGAGCACCAGGGGCGTTCTGTCCTTATTACGGTTGGAGGGGTGGCGGGAGGGCGGAGGTGCGGGATGTGGACGAGATGCGTTGGAGAGCATCTTTAAACATGTGGGAAGGGAAATTGCGGTGTCTAAAGAAGGAGGCCATCTGGTGTGTTCTGTGGTGCAACTGGTCCTCTTGGCAGCAGATACGGTGGAGGCGAAGGAATTGGGAATACGGGATGACATTTTTGCAAGAAGTGTAATCCAGTTAGCTGAGGGAGTCGGTGGGTTTGTAAAAATGTCAGTGTCAAGTTGGTCGTCATTAATGGAGATGGCGAGGTCCAGGAAGGGAAGGGAGGTGTCAGAGATGGTTAACGTAAATTTAAGGACAGGGTAGAATGTGTTGGTGAATTTGATGAATTGCTCAACCTCCTCACGAGAGGCACGAGTTGGCACCAATGCAGTCATCAATGTAGCAGAGGAAGAGGTGGGGAGTGGTGGCGGTGTAATTACGGAAGATCGACTGTTTTACGTAGCCAACAAAGAGACAGCCATAGCTGGGGCCCATACGTGTGCCCATGGCTACCCCTTTGGTCTGGAGCAGGTGGGAGGATTCAAAAGAGAAATTGTAATGGGTGAGGACCAGTTCGGCCAAACGAATGAGAGTGTCGGTGGAAGGGTACTGCTGGGGATGTCTGGAGAGGAAAAAAACAGAGGGCTTGGAGGCCCTGGTCATGGCGGATGGAGGTGTTGAGTGATTGGATATCCATGGTGAAGATGAGGCGTTGGGGGCCGGGGAAACGGAAATCTTGGAGGAGGTGGAGGGCGTGGGTGGTGTCTCGAACGTATGTGGGGCGTTCTTGGACTGGGGGGATAGGACAGTCTCGAAATAGGTAGAGGTGAGTTCAGTGGGGCAGGAGCATGCTGAGACAATGGGTCAGCCAGGGTGGTCAGGCTTGTGGATCTTTGGCAGTGCGGGGTTCCCGGACTGTGAGGTTGGAAGTTGTGGGTGGGAGATCTCCTGAGGTGATGAGGTTCTGTATTGTCTGTGAGATGATGGTTTGGTGATGGGGGGTGGGGGCAATAGGAAGAGGTGTCCTCGAGTTGGCGTATGGCTTCAGCTGTGTAGAGGTCAGTGCGCCAGACTACCTCTGGCATTTGTCCCATATCCATTAATTAATATTAATATTAATTACCACCTCAATATAAAGCTATTTGCCCTCGTGTTAGGCACCGACATCCAATTGAAAAGGCTCTCACTGTCCAAACCATGTCACCCTCTGATGATTTATATGTCTCAATTAATTGGCCTTAAACTCTTCTCTCAAACATAAACAGATTCAAGTCCCTCAGCCTTCCTCATACCACCTTCCCTCCATACCAGGTAACATCGTAGTAAAACTCCTCGGGACCCTTTCCAAATATTTTAACATTCTTCTTCAAATGCAGTGACCTGAACCATAGGCAACACTCCAAATGCAGCCGCACCAGAGTTTTGTACAGCTGCAGCATTATCTCATGGTTCCGAAACTCAATCCCTGTAACCAATAAAACCTCGCATGCTGAATGCCTTCTTAACAACCCTATCAAATTGGGTGGCAACTTTCAACGATCCATGTACATGGACACAGTGATCTTTTTGCTCATCTGCACTACCAAGTCCTGCTTTACCCACATCCACCTGTTTGGTCACCTCAAAGAAGTCAACAAGGTTTGTGAGGCATGACCTACCCTTCACAAAACCGTGCTGACTATCCCTCATCAACGTATTCATCTCCAGATGTTTATAAATGCTAACTTTTACAAGCCTTTCCAACACTTTGCCCAGAATCGAAGTAAGGCTCACAGCTCGATCATTACCAGGGGTGTCTCTATTCCCGTTCTTGGTCAAGTGGACAACATCTGCAGTCTTCCAGCCTTCTGACACTATTCCTGAAGGCAATGACGACATAAAGATCAAAGCCAAAGGCTCAGCAATCTCCTTACTGGCCTCACAGAGGAGGCAAGAATAAATCCCATCTGGCCCAGGGGACCTTTTTTGTTTACTTACCCGAATTGCTAACACCTTATCCTTCTGCAGTTCAATCCCACCTAATTATGAACTCCACCACCCTGGGGTAAAAACGTTGGCAACCTGTACCCCTCATGGTTTTATAAACCTTTATAATATCACCCCTCAGCCACCTACACCCAGTGGAAATGTGAAGTACAATGATATAAATATGTCTGCTCACGTCCCTGCTACTACTTTGCCACAACGTTCTGGTATGCACTTGTCCAGGACCTAGGACTTTCTCTACCTTTGTGTTCTAAGACCACCAGCACCACCTCTTCTGTAATGGGGACGCTTTACAAGCCATCACTGTTTCTTTCCCAGTCTTTTTCCACAGTACATTCTGACATGAAATGCTCATTTAGGTTCTCTCACATCTCCTGTGGTTCGACACTTGGATGGCCTCACTGATCTTTGAGGAGCCCTAGTGTCTCTCCAATTGCTTTTTTTTGTACTTGCGTGCTATAGAAAATTCTTCACATTCTATTTAAACTTATCTCCAAATTTATCTCATTCTCTCATGTATTTTTCCAGCTTATCCAGCCTCTCCGTTTCTGTCAAACCCTCCAGTATCAGTAACATCTTCGTCAATCTTTGTTCCATTTGCAGTTTCAGGAAATGCTTCCCAGATCAGGATGATCAGAATTCCATGCAGTGTTCCAAAGCTGTGCTGATTATCCCTAATCAGTCCTTGTCGTTGCAAATGCATGTAACTCCTGTCCCGCAGAATCGCTTCCAACAACGTCTGCATCGCTGACATCAAACTAGTAGGTGTTGATGTCCCTGACTTTCCCTTGCAGCCTTTCCTAAACACTGGCATAACCTTAGCCACCCTCCAGGCTTCCAGCTCATCACCCATGGCTGTCAGTGACAGAAATATCTCTTTATGGGACCCCACAATTTCTTCCTACGCATCCCGCAATATCCTGGGATATCCTTCGTTCCCAAAGATTTGTCCATCTTATATGCATATTAGAACCTTCAGTACCTCCTGTTCTGTTAAGTGGAGACTTTTGAAGACGTCACTGTTCCTGACTCCCTGACTTCCCCAGTATTTCTCCAAGTTAAGTTCAAACGTGAAATTTTTGTTCAGGTCTCACCCATCTTTTGTGTTTCCACACTTGGATGGCCCCATTCGTCCTCAAGGAGCCATATTCTGCCACTAGTTAATCTCCTGATGAATATACTTATATAATCTCTTTGGATTTTCCTCAGCCTGATCTGCCAATGCTTTTTGTGATCCCCTTTGTGCCCTCCTGATTTCCCTCTTCAGTGAATTACTCCACCCGCTATGTTCTTCAATGGATTCCCTTAATCCAGCTGTCTATATGTGACACGTGCCCCCTTTTTGTTGACCAGTCATCCAGTGTATCCCACTTAGTTCAGCATTGTCCTTCACACGAAAAGAAATATGGTGTCCCTGAACTCTCATTTTATCGCTATTTTGAAAGCTTCCCACCTTCCTGACGTCCCTTTACCTGCAAATCGCCTCCACAATCAATTGCCAAAAGCTCTTCACTTATACCTTCTGGATTGCGGAAAGACGAATTTTGATCTTTAACTTGTGGACCAGGCTTGTGCTTTTCCATCTCTATTTTCAAACTAATACAATTGTGCTCAATTTGCCAAAGTGTTGCCCCACTAATGCCTCAGTCCCTTTCCCTACCTTGTTCCCCAAGGGGAGGTCAGGTTTTACCCCTTCTGCAGTCCAAACATTTACATTCTGACTGAGACATTTTTTGTACATGATTAACAAATTCCACCCATTCAAGCTCTGAGCACTCTGGCAGTCTCAGACTGGGTTTTGTGAAGTAAAAATCCCTGACCATTCCAACCCTATCATTTTTACAGATATCTGAGATCTCCCGAAATATTTGCTGCTCAAAATCTCGCTGACTGTTGGGGGCCTGTAGTACAGTCATATCAAACTGATGACCGATTCCAATTTCTCAATTGCACTATTATAGCTTCAATGGGTGTTCCCCAGGAATATCCTCTCTAAGTGCTGCAGTGATATTTCACTGATCAAAAACTCCACCCCCTCCTCTCTCACCTCTGTTCTGACCTCCCTATGGAATCAGTACCCTGGAACATTTAGCTCCCAGTCCTGTCCCAGTCTCAACTGTGTTTCTGCCATATCTATGGTATTCCAGTCCCATGTTCTCATCCGTGCGCCGACTGCATTTGCCTTAACTATTAGGTCTTTAATTTTGAAAGAAATATACTTTAATCAATCGGTTTTCCCTCAATGTCTGTTGTGCTCTTTCCTGGTGTTTCTATTTAAGTTCCTGTCTTGAAATTCTGTCCCAGCCTCTACCTTCAGACTGCAGCCTGGCACCATCCACCTCACTATGCACAGCACCCTCAGCTTTCATGTCATTTGCAAACCTACTAATGATACCTTCTGCTTTCACATCAGAGTGATGAATGTATATAATAAACCCAATGGCTCCCGCACAGATCCCTGTGGTACACCCGTTGGTGAAAGAATTTCGATCGTAAAAACAGCCCTCCACCAGTTGTGGATCCTGTTTGCCAAATTGTCTTGGATCCCATGGTCTGTTGGACCAGCCTTCTATGTGGGACCTCGTCTAAAGATGTAATGAACACCATGTAACCCATATCATCTGCACAGCCCTCATCAAAATCCTCAATCGTAATTTCAAGTAAAAATCTCAGCTGAATTTGGGAAATGATCTTACTCTACCGAATCTATGATGAGTATCCAAATCGATCTCTGCCTTTCCAAATTTTGATTTATTCTATTCCATAGAATTGTTCCCAATATGTTCCCTCCCCCTGCTGTCAGACTATCTGCTCTGTAATTACCTGGCCTGTGCCTGCTGCCCTTCTTGAACAAAGGAACCACATTAGCGATCCTCCAATCATTCAGCACTTTACCTGTGGCCAGCAAGGTATTAAATATATCCATCAGGGCCCCAGCAACCTGCTCCCTTACCTCCCATAGCAGTCTGGGATACATTTCATTGGGCATTGGGAATTTCTCCACCTTTAAGCCTGTGAAAACATTTAATATCTCCTCCTTATTGATCTTAATATGTATTAGAATCTCACCATCCCAACTGAAATCTTCGGCTACAATGTCTTTCTTCTGTGTCAATACAGATGGGAAGTATTCATTGAAGACCTTACCTACTTCCTCTGACTCCATGTACAGATTGTCCCTTTAGTTTCTAACAGGCCCCACACTTTCCCCAGTATCTCTTTTATTCTAACTATACTGCTAAAAAACCTTGTGGATTTTCCTGAACACTACCTACCAAGGATGTTTAATGGCCATTATTTGTCCTTCATTTTTAAGGAGTCCCCTTGCACACTCTATACTTTCGAATGGCTTCACCTGAGTTTATTGCACTGTATTTTCTTTATCAAACTCACCATATCGGTTCACCAATATTCGCTGGCCTTGATGCCTTTACTATTCCCTTGTCAGGACCACACTGGCCATGAATTCTCACTGTATCACTTTAACATACTTTCATTTTCCAAATATAGAACCAACTGCAGATTGTCCTCCCAGTCTCGGTTTGCCAGATTTTCTCTAATGATAGTGATGCTAATAGGAGACTCAGTTGCGAGGGGGACAGACAGGAGGATGTGTGGCTGCAGAAGAGACCCCAGGATGGTGTGCTGTCTCCCGGGTACCAGGGTCAAGGGTGTCTCTGAGCAGTTACTGAACATTTTGAAGTGACAGGCTTAAGACCCAAAGGTTATTGTGCACATCGGTCCAGGAGTTGGAAAGGAGTTAAAAAGCAGGACCTCAAGCGGATTACTCCCAGTGCCAAGTGCCAGTGAGGATAGAAATAGAAAGATAGTCCAGATGGAGGTGTGCCTGAGGAGCTGGTGGAGGTGTAGAGTATTCTGTTCTTGGATCATTGGGATCTCTTCTGGGGTAGAGGTAACCTGAACAAGGGTAAACGAGTTTGACTTGAACCAGAAGGGCACCAGTATCCCTGGGTGGAGATTTGCTTGTCTTACCTTGGAGGGTTTAAACTAGTTTGGCAGGGATTTGGACTCTGAGTAAGAGAGATACCATCAACCAGTCAGAGGAAAATACATCAGCCATCGAGAGCAAGTTTCCTATCCAGGATATCCGGGGCACAGTACAGGGACGGAAAAGACTTCTGGTTTAAAGGACATTTATTTCAACACACGAGGCCTGACTTGTAAGGCAGACGAGCTCAGAGCATGGATTGGCTCTGGGGACTCGGGTAACAGAAACATGGCTGAGAGAAGGGCAGGACTTGCAGCTCAGTGTTCCAGGACACACAAGGTACAGGCATGACAGAAGGACAAGTAAATGAGGAGGGGCAGCTGCCTTATTGATAATGGAGGACATAACGATCGTGCTTAAAGAGGATACTCTTTCAGGGGTGATCAAATGTGGTCATATGGTTAGAAGTTAGAAACAAAAACGGGATGGTCAGTCTGCTGGGATGGTGTTCTGAACACCCAAATAGCCAGTGGGTACGAGAGGAGCAGATGTGAAGAGAGATTGCAGGTACCGCTAGAAATAATAGAATAGTATTGGTTGGAGATTTTAACTTCCCTTGGATTGACTGGACCACCCAGAGTGTAAAAGTCCTGTATGGGGTGGAATTTGTCAAATGTGTCCAAAAAAGTTTGCGAGATCAATATGGAGAGGGCCACACTCTACGCAGGCAGCTGAAAACGAGACCTCCCCTCAGAAAACGCGTTCAGACAAGTGACTGAAGTGTCAGTCGAGAGCACTTTAGGTCCAATGATCACAACTGTCCTCGTTTTAACATAGTTATGGAAAAAGATCAGCAGGTCCACAGATTAATGTCTTAATCTGGAGCAGGGTCAATTTTGTGGCTGTTTGGCAGGATCGAGCAGATGTCGATTTGGTGAATTAAAAATCACACAACACCAGGTTATAGTCCAACAGATTTAATTCAAAACACCAGCTTTCGAAGTCCAGGTGATCATTCCGAAAGATGAAAACTTAAACTAAATTTGTTTGATATTACATTCCATCACACGGCAACTCTGTTGCTATAAATTCTGTGCCTGATTATTGTGCTCCACAACCACCTGATGAAGCAGCGCTATGAAACCCAGTGCCTCTAATAACCCTGCTAGACTGTAAGCTGGTGTTGTGTGATTTTTAACGTTGTCCATCCCAATCCAACACCAGCTCCTCCACATCATGCTCCCATCCACTGGGTGAGTGTGTTTGAAGGAAAGGGAATGACTGGCAAATGGGAGGCTTTTAAAAGTGTGATCTCAAGAATCCAATATGTCCCTGTTAGAGTGAAGGGAAAAGCTGGCACGTTTAGGGATCCCTGGTTGATGGGGGATATTGAGGCTCTGTTCAAGAAAAAGAAGGCGGCACACATTGTCTTCAATGTTTCCGTATCTACGTAACATCTTCCAGTCCTAAAGACACTATCACTCAGTGAAGATATAACAATGCTCTCAGATCCCTGCAGCACTCCCGATCTGTATAACCCACTGAAAGCCTGTGATTCTCCCGATCCAGTTCTGACAAAACTCACTCTCTGTGTAACATCATCCCATCACTAACACCCACCCATTAAATGCAAGCCCCTCCTGTATCTCCATCCATTTACTCATCTCCGTAACCTTCTCCAGTTCTTACACCCCTACCTGTGTAAACTCATCCTCCCCTACAACCCTTTCCATTTTGACCATTCTGGAGATGGCTACTAATGCTTCCTTATGTGTGAAAATGTCTCCAACCACAATTACTGCCCTTCTGGAAAATCTGTCATATTCCAGACCCTTCATAACTAAATAATCTGCAAAAGTAAAACCTCCTATATCTATAAACATCTTCAGTCACAACTACCCTCCATATCTGTGTTTGGTCGTCCAGTTTATACAATCCACTTTATCTCTGCCATCTGCTCCATTCACCGAAATTCCTCCCTGTCTGTAAACCGCTCCATGCTACTAACGCCCTTCTCCCTGTAAACTGCTCCATCCCTCCCAACCTCTCCATCTTCATGAACACATTTAGACTGTACAGCTGTCCACATTTCTGTGACATCCTGTGGCTCTATGTGCACCCTGTGAAACCACCTCCAGTCCCCACAACTCTCCCAGTATGGGTCGTCTTCTCCAGATCAGACCATTGCTGTCTCTGTTACCTCCAACAATTCTAGTAAACCTCCCTAATGTATCGATTCATTCAGACCCCATCCTATCCAGCCTCCCGAAACCTCTTCCTGCCATTGTAACTCTCCCTATTTAAAACACAGGACAGCACAGCACAGTACAGGCTTTTCAGCGCTCAGTGTTTTGTCAAACTTTCATCCTACTATTAGATCAATCTAACCTGCAGATCATTGAAAGTACAAAGAAAATCACAACCCAGGAACAGGCTCTTCAGCCCGCTAAGCCTCCGCTGATCCAGATTCTCTATCTAAACCCGTCCCCTATTTTGTGAGGATCTGCTCCCTGCTCATTTATGCATCTGCCTGGATACATCTTATCATTCCTGCCTGTACTTCCTGCGCTGGAAAAGTGTTCCAGCCCCCATCACTCTTTGCGGAAAGATCTTTCCACGCAGATCTGTCCCATACATTTCCCCTGTCACTGTGAACTCGTGACCCCGAGTCATTGAGTTTCGCACTCTGGGAATAAAAAGCTTCTTGCTATCCACCTTGTCTATCCATCCCATGCGTTTGCAGACCTCAATCAGGTTTCCAATCAACCTTCATCTTTCTAATGAAAATAATCCAAAACTATGCAATTTCTCCTTATTGCTAGCTCTCTCTGTACCAGGCAACATCCTGGTGAACGTCCTCTGCACCCTCTCCAAAGCATGCACATCCTTTTGGTAATGTGGAGACCAGAACTGTAGGTAATATTCTATACCAAAGTCCTATACAATTGGAACATGACCTGCCAACTGTTGTACTCAATACCACGCCCAATGAAGGAAAGCATGCCGTATGCTGCCTTGACCACTTTACTGCTGCGTTACCACCTTCAAGGAACAATGGATCTGAATACCCAGATCTCAATTTTCCCCAGGACCTTCCCATTTACTGTATAGTTCACTTTTGAATTGGATCTTCCGAAATGCATCACCTCGCATTTGCCCAGATTGAACTCCATCTGCCATTTCTCTGCCCGCCTCTCCAATCTATCTATATTCTGCTCTATTATCTGACATTCCCCTTCACTGTCTGTTACTCCACCAATCTTAGTGTCATCTACAAACTTGCTAATCAAGGAACTGTTACCTTCCTCCAAATCATTGATCTGTATCACAAGCAACAGTGGGCCCTACACGGACCCCTGTGGAACACCACTCGTCACAGGTCTCCATTTTGAGAAATTAATTTATCTATCATTCATGTGCCTATCCAAAAGTTACTTAAATGTCTCTAAAGGATCTGACTCCACCAATCACACTAACAGTACACTCCACTCATCCAGCACACGCTGTGTAAAGAAGCTACCTCTGACATCTCCCCTCAACCTTCCTCCAATTACTTTAAAATTTTGCCTCCTGGTTATAGCCATTTTGGCAATGGGAAAACTCTCGGGCCACCCACCCTATGTATGCCTCTCATCTTCTCGTATACCTCTGCGAAGTCACTTCTCATCCTTTTTTTCATTCCAAACAGAAAAAACCCTGGCTCACTCAAGCTTTCTTCGTTAGACCTGCCCTCCAATCCAGGCAGATCCCTGATAAATATCCTCTGCACACTCTCCCAAACGTCCACATTTTTCCTGTAATGAGGTAACCAGAACAGAACACAATATTCCAATTGTAATCTCACCACAGACTGTATCAAGCTGCAGCAGAACCTCACAGCTCTTAAACTCAAGCCCCCTGCAAACGAAAGCCGACACACCATTGGCTTTCTTAACAACCCTAACAGCCTGGGTGGCAAATTTGAAGTATCTCTGGACGTTGACGCCAAGATTTTTCTGTTACTCCTCACTGTCAAGAATCCTGCATTAACCCTGTAAAACTTTTCTGCAGAATCCTTCAATCTTAAACTCTCCCTAATTTTGTATTTTCCTCCAGTCCCCACTAGACTCTTAAACTGTGAAACCTCTTACAGTCCCTCCAGTCCTCCTCAGCTCTGTAACCTTTGTAAGCATGTACTTAAGTAGTTGTGTGGTTTAGGCGAGGGGTTAGAAATCCATTGCCCACACGGGTTCGAATCCTGCCCAACAGGGCGGTGGTGTTGATTGGTCAAGGTGTCCGGAGATGTTCTCTAAAGTGCTGTGCGAGAAGGGATCCCGTGTCCCCAATGTAGAAGTGATGAGACACATTGCCTTCTCACTGCGCCCTTTCCAAAACATCTCCAGGACACCTGAAAATCAACCCACCGCCCTGTTGCCAAACATTTCAACTCCCCCTCCCACTCAGCCGAGAGCATGTAGGTCCACGGCCTCCTCCATTGCCACTCCCTCACCACCCGACACGTGGAGGAATGCCTTGTCTTCTGACTTGGGACCCCTCAACCCATGGTATCAATGTGGACTTCATCAGTTTCCTCACTTCCCCTTCTCCCTTTCCCCAGTTCCAACCTTCCAGCTCAGCACCGCCTTATGACCTGTCCCACCTGTCAATCTCCTTCCCACCTATCCGTTCCACCCTCCTCTCTGAGCTAACCCTCTTACCGCCAAGTCCAACCTCCTATTGTACTCTCAGCTAAATTCCCCCAAACCCCACACCCTTCCTACTTATCTCTCCACCCCCGAGGCTTCCAGCCTCATTCCTGGAGAAGGGCTCCAGCCCGAAACGTCGATTTTCCTGCTCCTCGGATGCTGCCTGACCTGCTGTGTTTTTCCAGCAAACACATTCTCCGCTCTGATCTCCAGCATCTGCAGACCTCACTTTCTCCTGTTTATCAGATGAGTCAGTGGAGTGAGGAATGGCAGATGGAGTTTGAGTTAGATAAATGTGAGGTGCTTCATTTTGGAAAAGCAAATCCTCACAGGACTTATGCACTTAATGGAAAGGTCTTAGGGAGTGTTGCTGAACAAAGAGACTTTGGAGTGCAGGCTCATAGTTCCTTGATAGTGGAGTCGCAGGTAGATAGGATAGTGAAGAAGACGTTTGGTATGCTATCTTTTATTGGCCAGAGTATCGAGTATAAGAGTTAGGGGGTCATCTTGGGGCTGTACAGGACATTGATGAGACCACTGTTGGAATATTGCGTGCAACTCTGGTCTCATTCCTATCGGAATGAAGGTGTGAAACTTCAAAGGGTTCAGTAAAGATTTACAAGAATGTTGCCAGGATTGGAGGAACTGAGCTATAAGGAGAGGCTGAATCGACTGGGGCTGTTTTCCCTGGAGTGTCGAAGGCTGAGGGGTGACCTTATAGAGATTTATAAAGCCAGGTCGTTTCCCTGGGATGAGGGAGTCCAGAACTAGAGGGCATGAATTCAGGGCGGAGAGGTGAAAGATTTGAAAGGGACTTAAGGGGCAACTTTTACATGCAGAAGGTGATGTGTGTATGGAATCACCTGCCAGAGGAAGTGGTCGAGGCTAGTAAAATTACAGCATTTAAAAGACATCTGGATGGGTATATGAATAGGAAGGGTTAAGTGGGATAAGTACCGGTAAATGGAACTAGAATAGTTACGATATCTGGTTGGTGTGCACGAATTGGACCGAATGGTCTGTTTCCCTGATGTACATCTCTAGCACTCTATGAGTCCTATTGCTTTCCACTGTTCATTTACAGCCTGACATTTCAGTTTGTTTCCGCTGTTTAGCTTGGTCAGTTCTCCTCTCAAACACATGTAATTGGCTTTGTTTCTGATGCTTGGGTGAACTTTATGGTCATTTGAAAATTTAATAACCTCTTTGAATTCCACTATATTGCAATCTCCTGGAGGATCTCTGTGTGACATCACACCTTCACTCATCTTCGTCACCAAATGATCTGAGATAGTGACATCCCTAGCCATCTGCACAATATGTTATTCAAAGGAACACTGACAAAACACATTCAAAGAGGAGCTCGGCTAATATCACTCTTGCCAGTTTGACTGTCCCAGATCATGCAAAGATTGAAGTCTCCCAAAACTATCATAATGCCTTTGTTACAAATTCCAATGAATTCTTGTTTAATACAGGGAGGAACGATGAAATGTTATGAGGCAGCCTAAAAAAAAAGTTCTTCTGCTTGTGTTTGTCACACTGAATTCACATTCAGGCTGATTCAGCCACATCATCTGAGGCCACATGCTTTCTCTGTAATGCCTTTGTTAATGATTACTGTCAGGGTTACCCATCCTGCACTCCTATTCTACCCGAGATCCCACAAGGTTGTGAACCATTGAATATTTATGTTCCACCTTGTGTTCACCCCGTAACCACATCTCTCGGGTGACTGAATCCCATTTATCTCTGAGCCACAAGTTTATTATCGTATTGCAGATTCTTTGGCAATTCCAAAAAATATATAATTTATTCTTTCCCACAATGCCCTGTCACAAATCGATTCACTGATGTACAGTTTTAGTTAAACTCTGTCCTTTCCCATTTCTTTCTGCTTGTCTTCAGTCACATCCCCATGCTGTTCCGATGCGTCACACTTTGACTTTGGATTTGGAAAGCTCCTTTCACCTGAACCCTGTCCCTGCATCCTCCATGTTAGCTTAAAGCTCTGTCCATAAACCTACCGACATGATTGGCCAGGACTCTGGTCCCAGCATTGTTGCTTTTAATTCACTTGTGGGATATTGCTGTTTCTGACTGGCCAGCATTTCATGCCCACCCTCGAGATGACCTTGAGCTGAGTGCCTTGCTAGATTAATACAGAGGGCTGCTTAAAGTTAACTCCATTGCTCTGGGTCTGGAGACCAGCTACCTACTACTGATTTCCTTCCTGAACGGATATTGAGCATTCAGATGCTTTTCCCTACCACCGGCATAACATTCTGGATGACGAGGCTTGTGAGAGTAATGTTAGACCATCGCCTGGCCCACTGATAGCTCCCTCATCCCTGAGCACTCATCTCTTTGCACCATGAATCAAACCCCTTCTTCTTGACCATGGTTTGATCATGACACCTTTCACCACTATGATGATATCACTCAGTATCTCTCCATGTGGGATCTGTCACTGTGAGGGTCTAATTGCTGCCAGTGACTGCAGCTTTTGTAGTTACTCCAGATCCTGAGCCAAAAGAATTCTGCACTCCAAGCACATGAAGCAGCGCAGGCCAGGGATGGAGACTGAGATTTTTCAGATCTCTGTGGGACTCAGTGCCATTCGCCATGTGTAACCCACACTGTATCAGTCTAACTTCCCATTCTGTCTATTTCTCTGTCTCCTGCATGTATTAAGGACATTCCTGACTCAATAAACTTCCCATCTGCTGGGTGTTTCATCCAACATCTCTTTGAACACGGTTGGTCAGCCAGAGGGCAGGGAGATCTGGAGTCTTCAATAAATCCTGCAGCGAGGTAAGAACACTCACAGTGAACAGAGCAGAGCGAATTTAAGTGATTGAAGTTTGGTTCGGAAGACATGACACAGAGGCAGTGCTGAAGGGTGAACACAGAGAATGAAGGTCCCAGGCTCAATCTTCACTCTCTTGTTAACTTTCATCATTGCAGTTCTGAGCCTTCCTATGACAATATAGGAAATCCACAGTTATCAATCCAGGCCTGTTCTGTCTTAGTGAGCATCAGGACAACATTGAATAAAGGGGGCCTCCCTTCAGAAGGTGGTATTGAAACCTGGGATCTTTCTGTTACCTATTCTCCCTCTCAAACGGTCTCTTGTAATGTGATAGGGTCATACAGCAAGGAATCACACCTTGATCCATCTCATCTGCACCAGTGTCTTGAATGGTTGTAATCGACAGAAAAGTTCCTATTTCTGTAACCTCCACCCCTCCCATTATCCAGCTGCATATTTGAAACCTACTCCAATGCTGACGACTCTTACTATTTGTAAATTGCTCCAATCTCGATCACATACCCATCTCAATAATCCCATCCTGCACTTAGTACAATAGTATCTCTTTCTGTAGTTTTCCGCAATAAGTGCAGTCCATCCTGTCTCTGTAATATCCTCTAGCCTGGACCAAAATACCCACCTATGCATCTTCCTCAAGCCCCAAGAGAACATGATACCACTGTAACCTTCTGCAGGCCCGATCACATTCCTGCCTCCTGGCCTACAGCACCACACGACCTCTGCAACCATCTCCCATGCCTACCGACCTTCTTATCTGTGTAAACATCTCCAGATCCTTTTCCAGCGACGACAACACTCCCCATCTCTGTGCTCCTCCCTGCAACTCAAACACCCTCTCTTTGTGTAGATCGGCAGTTTAGGGTGGCATGGCGGTTCAGTGGTGAGCACTACTATCTCACAGTGCCAGAGACCCGGGTTCGATTCTAGTCTTGGGAGACTGTCTGCATGAAGTCAGCACATTCTGCATGGGTTTCCCCCATTTTCCTTCCCTGTCTAAAGATGTGCAGGTCAGTTGAATTGGTCTTTCAAAACTGCCCATAGCGTTAGGTGCATTAGTCAGAGGAAAATGGGTCTGGGTGGGTTACTCTCTCTCCCAATCCAGTTCCTGTAAGAGTCACTATCTGTACAACATTCTCCCGTCACCATCACCCGCCCTGTAAATGTAAGCTCCTCTAGTATCTCTATCCATCTAATCATCTCCATAACCTTCTCCAGCTCTTGTAGCCCTATCTGAGTAAATGCCACCCTCATCTATATCTCTCCCTATGGCAGGAACCGTTCCACAGATCCATCACCCTCTGGCTGAATAAATTTCTCCAGATCTCCATTCTAAAGGGTCGTTCATTGACTCTGAAGCTGTGCCCTTGTCCCCTAGTTTCTCTGCCTAGTGAAAACATCTCCCCCGCCCCCAGTCCACTACATCCAGGCTTCTCAGTATTCTGTAAGTTTGAATGAGATCCTGCACCGTCGCCTCTGAAACTTCATCAAGTACAGGCCCAGAGATTTCACTTGCTACTCATATGGCAAGCATTTCATCCTGGGCTCTTTCTTGTAAAACTAGTTCTTGTACCCCCTCACATCATTTGTCCAGACTGTTAATGTATAACATGTACAGCATGGTCCCAACAGTAGCTCCTGCTAATTTCACCTCGTCACCAGTTCGCATCGTGAAAACGACCCCTTTTGTACTTACTCTGTCTTCTGCTTATCAGCCAATCCTCTATCCACGTCAAGCATGTTGTTCTGAAACTGAAAGTTCATTTCACAAACCCTGCTGGATTTGTTTTCCTGTCTGGCTGTGAACAAGCAGAGTATATAAAAGGGAGGAGTGATTTATCGAGATTTTCAGAAACCTTACAACAAGGTCCCACTGAAGAGGTGGATAAGCAAAACTGGCAAATGTGTGATTGGAGGGAATATACTGGCATGGATTGGGAATTCTTTAAAAGAAAACTAATTGGGAATAAATGGATTAGTGCTTGACCCCTAACTATTCACTAAGGGACTCGATGCGTTTGATGGATGGACAAAATCTACTGCTTCCATGTTTGTTGCTGACACAGAACGAGATGGGAATGTGGGTTTTGTGGAGGAAGCAAAGGGGACATGAACAGTCCATGAGTTTCCTTTGTACAAATTAATTGATGGGATGTGGCCATCACTTGCTTGGCCATTATTACCGTCCCATCTGTAATTCCCTGGAGAATGTGGTGGTGAGTGGCCTTCCTCACCCACTGTAATCCTTTGGGTGTAGGGACAGACACATTGCTGGGAGGGTGGAGCGTGGCTTGGAGGGCACCTTGGAAATGCTGGTGTCCCCTTGTAGCTGGAACTCCTGTCCTTTCAGGGTATAGTGGTTCCGGGTTTGTGAAATGCTACTGAAAGGGCCTTCCTGAGTGACCTCAATGCTGTTTGTAGATCTTTTATTTATTTATTCATTATCGTCATGAGCATTGCTGGATGTATTGTTGATTTGCAGTTGTTCCTGAGAAGGTGGTGGTGAGCTGCCTTCCTGAGTCACTCCACCAGCTGTTTGAACTGTTGTTATCTGTGTACCCTCCAGCAGGCGCTACAACACTCCTCATGTCTGTATATCCATACAGACAATGCAGGTCTTCCTTTGCATGTGACCTCCTTCTCTGCTGACAACTCTTATTGTTCATCAGAATGTCTCACTACCTCCATTCCCATCTGTGCTAGTGATCTCTCAAATTTACACTTCTGATCATTTATAACCTCTTCCTTTCTAAATTTGTAACCCCTCACTATCTGTACCTCTCCATATAATTGTGTTCAATGACAGTGCAGGTTCCCTTCCTTATATCTCTGAATTACATCGGCTGGTTGTGCTAAATTGTTACTTTTCATCCTCCTTTTCCATCTTAGCTCTTCCAGCTCTATAATCCCAATAATTTGCAATGCTCCCATTGTCTGTACCTCCTTATTTACCGTGAGTCCATTTTTTATTTTATTAGATTACTTACAGTGTGGAAATTGGCCCAACGAGTCCACACCAACCCTCTGAAGAGCAACCCACACAGACCCATTCCCCTATATTTACCCCTTCACCTAACACTACGGGCAATTTAGCATGGCCAATTCATCGAACATGCACATCTTTGGACTATGGGAGGAAACCCACGCAGACACGGGGAGAACGTGCAAACTCCACACAGAGAATTGCTCCTGGCTGGAATTGAACCATGGTCTCTGCCAATGTGAGGCAGCAGTGCTAACCACTGTGCCACTGAGTCACAGTCAGGGAATAAAAAAATATCCTGGTGTCTCCCTCCCAATTCAGTTTCACGGTTTGGAAGTTGGTGAAGGTGCTGGCTGCTCAGGGGAGTGCAGTCGGAGCCGTGTCTGTGGTACCACCAGCAACCTGACTGCACAGGAGGGGAGAGAGAAAGAAGGAGGAGCAATATTCACAGGGAAGACAGCAAATTGAAGACGATGTCAGCATGTCTGTAATTCCAGGATAGTGGGGTCAGTGAACAGTCATAATTCATGTCCAAGCTGGTAGAGATGACGGGGTAGGAAGGGTAAAGTGGTCTGGGAGACCACATTTAGGGATCTAGGTGGATGATTAGCAAGCAGGACCTCAAATGTAGCATTCCCTGGAATACTCCCAGTGCCGTGTACAAGTGGGAACAGAACACGGAGATTTAGGTATATGAGTGTGTGACTGGAATGATGGTGCAGCAGGAAGGGCTTCAGCTTCCTGGGACATTGGGACTGGTTCTGGGGAAGGCAGCAACTGTACAAGCTGGATGGGCTAACGTGACAGAGCTGGGACTGAATTTATTGCGGGGTGTTTTAGAGGGATTGAAAATAAATTGGCATGTGCTTAGGATCCAAAATGGAACATTACAGGAGACGACCAGAATTCTAAAAATAAGGAGAGATGCAGTTAGTACTAATTTACTGCAACAGTTTTACCAGTGGAAGATGGAGTAAGAAAGAAAGCCTTAATCGGAGGTACTCTGCATGGACGTGAATACTCTGAGTTTGGGGAGTTCCAGATGCAGATTGATGTGTGGTAATCTGATGTACTAATCCCCGATACCTGGCTCAGGGAATGGCAGGCCTTCGTGTTAAATATTGCTGGGTATCAATGAATCCAAAATAATGGAAGGAAAGGGAAAGGATGAAGGCATAAGTATTGGTTTCGATTAGCATTACTTAAGGAGTCCAAGATAAAGAGCATCCCTCCAAGAACAAAATGAAATTGGCTGGAGCAACAGAACAACAAACATACAATTAAACTGTGAGTCTGTCATCCAGCAACCAAACAAATGATGCAGAGAATAAATTAGATTACTTACAGTGTGGAAGCAGGCCCTTCGGCCCAACAAGTCCACACCGACCCGCCAAAGCGCAACCCACCCATACCCCTACATATACCCCTTACCTAACCCTTACTACGGGCAATTTAGCATGGCCAATTCACCTGACCCGCACATCTTTGGACTGTGGGAGGAAACCGGAGCACACCCACGCAGACACGGGGAGAACGTGCAAACTCCACACAGTCAGTCGCCTGAGGCGGGAATTGAACCAAGGTCCCTGGCGCTGTGAGGCAACATTGCTAACCACTGTGCCACCGCCCTTAATCGGCAGGGTCATTTCAGAACGATGATAATACTACAGCTTAGCGAGACTGAGAAACTTAATTTATCCAGATATACACATGGTGAATGGTTTTGCAGGGTCATGAGGGGCAAGTATTCCTGGATTACATGGAGGAGAGCTTATTGCAGGAGTATGTGTCCACCCCAAGAGAGCATATACTGTTGGACTGGACACATACTCCTGCAATAAGCTCTTCTCCATGTAATCCAGGAATACTTGGTCCTAGGGACAGAGGTGGGGCAAGTGGATCCAGTGTCAGTCTGGGAACGTTTTGGGGTGCAGCGATAATTTTATTGTAAAGTTCAGGATGATGATAGAAAATGATATGCATTAATTGAGAGTGAAAAACATTAGTTGACTGAGAGCAGCCTTCAATGGGGCAAGAATGAAGCTGGGAACTTTTCAACGAGGCCAGAAAAATGGTACCTTCAAATAGTGTGAACCAGGTCAGATTGAGCTGGGATTATGGAGATGGGGCTGCAGTGTGACCATGACTGGGAACTGGATAATTAGGAGTTTTCCCCCTTTGTTCAGGAAGGATAAATAGGCCAACCCAGGGAAGTACGATTATGTATAACGGGTGGGATCAGTCTTATTTTGATGCTAATCAATACACACACTGCTCCTCCCTGCCCACTCCCCTCATCCCTACGTATTGAACCTATCAGATGTTGGTTACCTTTGAAAACTTCAGAAAATACCACAGTATAGAGGACATCCCTCTGTCCACTGTCAGCATTGGACAAGATGGAACGCTGTTGTTTGAAGCTCTAGTTCAGTCTCCGCAGAGAATATAGGACTTCAGATGCAGATCCCGGCACTTTTTAAAAATGGTTTGAGAGTTTCTGCCTCTACTCCACTTTCATGTGTGACTCCCAGATCCCAACCATACTCTGGGTGAAGTAACAATTTTCCTCACCACTTCTCTAATATTTCAACCAATTATATTAAATATTTATCACTAGTAACTGAGCTCTCCAACAGGAACAAGGTGTTCTTTCCCTTTCTACCCAACCCCCTGATAATATGAGCACCCCAATCAAATCTCCTTTCAAATCTTTTCCCCTAACTGCACTTCCACTCTCATAGGGTGAAGAATCTCCTGTATTCCCTCTCAAGTCCAATTCCATCCTTCCATGTAATGGGGTGTCTGGAACTGCACACAGTCCCCAAGTTGTGACTGAGCTCATTATTTATACAATTCCTGCATAAGCTTCCGGCTCTGAAATTCTGCACTTTGGCTGGTAGAGGAAATGGTGCAATTTGCTCCATTAACGAGATTATTAATGTTTCCAACTACCTTCATTTATCTGCCCACGCTGACCATATTCTCATTTATTGTGTATTCCTCTCTGTTGTTGATGTCCCCACAGGCCTTGCCTTGCACGTCTCGGGGTTGTTTGCTCCATTTACCTGGATCCTATAGTTTCTGTTTTTAAACAGTCTGCCATGGGATCTCTCGTTAAATCCAACTAAGTCACGTGCAGTTACACGTTAGTCCCTCAAATCCACACAATCAGTTTAGTTACACAGGATCTTGCTTGAACAAATCCAGACCGACTGTCCTGGAGTCCGTGGGACTTCCTCAGTGACCGTTTATCCACTGTCTCAAAATTCCAGCCTCCACCTATTCAGTCATTCCCTTGCTGCACATTAAACAAAGTTGCGGTATTAGCCATTCTCCAGTCCTCCGGCACCATCCCTGCATCCAGTAGGGATAGGATAACGTGGGTAACTATAAGTCAGGGGTTTATCCTCGGCTCCGTTTAACAGTCTGGAACATTGTGTTACCACTTTTTAAGGATTTGAATCTCCTGTATAATTATCCACTCCAAGTTTTTTGCTTCCAATATTTCACACTGCATTCCTACTTTGATTCAGACAGACAGAGGCCGAAACCATCTTATGATTTGGTCAAGTCTCATTCTAGTCAAGTTTCATTGAGGGTCTCTCTCCGCAAGGTTAAATGTATTTTCTCATGATACCATCCCCAATCTGCCCCATTAACTATCTTCCCTGCCCACGTGGTTTCCTCTCATCTGATATTAACGCGATGATTTTTCCCCTATAGCATAACAACTGCTCACTGCCTGGATATCCCAGAATTCAGCGGCCTCCCTGTTCCAGGAGCCATCTTTAAAAAGTCATTACACTTTTGGATTGTCACGACAAAACTGCCCTGGACATAGCAGAGGGGGTAAAACTGCGGCTTCACTTTGAGACCAAGCCCCTGAGGTTCTGGTTGATGATATGGTACACGAGCGGAACGTTATCTTCCTCCAGGACTGGCAGTGGAGGCCATGAAACCAGACCCTGCCAGCTTGGTCCGAGGCTGACCACTGGGTCGGTGAGGTGACCGCCTTCTCGGTGAATGCCTAGCGGCGTAGGAAGGAGGTCAGTGACCTTCTCCACTCCACCAGTGGAAGTGCCATCATCTGCACTTCGTGACCTCTCCCTCACTCTCTCTCTCTCTGTTACTGCACCCAACTCCGACCAAGGCTCATGTTCTTCCACCCTCACACCTGAAACTGCATGGGACTTACCCACCCTCACTAAATGCAGCACCTTCTCTCAGTCTCTCTATCCTCATCTCTGCTCCGCTAATACAACTCGGCGTTGGTGTCTGTGCTGTCTACTCACTCAGGACACCTCGCCACCTTTCTCTCAGCTGTCCCAGCACTAACAGCTGTACCAACCACTTCCAGCTCCCTTAATTCCAGAAGGAACCATCCCACAAACGGAGACAAAGAGCCAAGAAGGATAGGAGTTTCCCCAACCTTCAGCTCGTCACCCCATCACAGGGGAAGAATCCTGACCCTAACAACCACGCAAGGCTGACTGACTGTGTCCAAGCTCCCAGACTGGGATCTGAGACTCCCCCTAACTTACCTGTGCTAGGCACCGTGACTGAACATGGACAATGATATTGGTTTGTGTCGGTGCTAAACACCAAGACAATACAGTAGGTGAGTGTGCCTGGTAGCTCTGGCTGAGGGAACACTGTTAAAGGCAGGGTGAAGCAAGGCAATAATTCTGTGAGAATTCAAGTCAGTTCAAAGTGAGTGCGTACAAACACTGGGTGAGCAGCCAACAGGGACAGCCCGTGGGCTGGTTGTGTGTCCCTGAGCACAGTGTCCTTACAGGAGCATTGCAATGAGAGTTGTCAGTGCACCCTGAGCTGCAGCACTGATGTACAGACGTGTACTGTCAGTGGGTCGGAGATGTGCTGGGATGGTATGGTGAGGCTGACATCTGACAGATGCCATCATTGGAGGGTGTGAAGTGCATGCAGCATCTGTCAGTGCAGTGTCCCCCGAGACGTTGGTGTCCAAGATAGAAGGCTGCATGAGCGAGGGGCGAGATGGAGTCACCAGCTACCAGTTCGGAATTTCATGTCTAATTCTCCATATTGAGTTTCCCTACTGTGAGAGGGAGGGTAAGAAACTGCAAGTTGTTGAGGAGAGATCCACTGAATGTGGCTGTTGATCATCCGTAATCATTTAGTCAACGTCTTGCCACTCCCGTGCACAAATCGTGCTTGAAAAAAGCAGTCCAGCTCAGGAACAGGCCCTTCAGCTCAGCAAGCCCGCACTGACACATGATGCCTTTCTAAAGTTAACAAAGTTTTTGCTCCGACACCCTCTCCATCATTCTGTTCCCTACTTACTCATACTTGTGCCAAGATCCCACTTAAACCATGCTATATTAGCTTCTTCCCGTCTATCAGTACATTCCAGGCACTTGCACATTCTGTCTGGAAAAGCAAAAAAAAATCTTGCCGATCATAGCTCCTAAATGTTTTCCCTTTTACCTTAAACCTACGGTCCTGAGTAATTGATATTTCTACTCTGGGAAAAAGCCTCCAACTGTCCTTCTATCTATTGCTCCGATAGTTTTGTACATATCTATCAGGTATCCCCAGAGCCAATGATGCCCAGGTGCACACAAACCAGATTTGTACCATTCTCCTTCCGGCCAATACCCTCCAAACCAGACAACATGCTGGTAAAACTTTTCCATACCCTTTTCAACACTTCAACATCATTCTGCTGGTGTGGGAACCAGTACTGCACACATTATTCCAAATGTGTCCGAACTACATTTCTCTATAGCTGCAATATGACATGGTAATTTTCATAGTATATGCTCCGATGCGTGTCTGCAAATTTACTATCTGTCGTCTTGATCACCCTATCCACCCGTTTAACCATTTTCAGGGAACTGTGGAACTGTACATCGAGACCTCTTCGGTTGTTGATGCAATCAGTAGTTTTCCTGTTCACTTTACTCTTCTGTCCTGCATTAGACCTTCTATAACGCATCACGTCACAACTGTCCAGATAAAGTTACATCTGTGTTTTCTCTGTCCAAGTCTGCAGGGGACCTGTATCCTGCGGTATCCTCTGGCAATAGTACTCACAATCTGCAACTCCACCAATCTATTTACAGATCTCCAGTCACAAAAACACTGTTCCACCACGACTCTGTCTACTATGGCCAGGCAGTTCTCTATCCATCTTACTAACTAGCCGCTGATCCCATTTCACTTCACCTTCTGTATGAGCCAGCCACAAGAACCCACATCAAAGGCCTTGCTAAGATCCAAATGGCCAACATCCAGCCCCATGCCCTCATCAAGTAAAAATTGAGGTCTGCAGACGCTGGAGATCACAGCTGAAAATGTGTTGCTGGTTAAAGCACAGCAGGTCAGGCAGCATCCAAGGAACAGGAAATTCGACGTTTCGGGTTAGAGCCCTTCATCAGGAATGAGGAGAGTGTGCCAGGCAGGCTAAGATAAAAGGTAGGGAGGAGGGACTTGGGGGAGGGGCGATGGAGATGTGATAGGTGGAAGGAGGTCAAGGTGAGGGTGATAGGCCGGAGTGGGGTGGGGGCGGAGAGGTCAGGAAGAAGATTGCAGGTTAGGAGGGCGGTGCTGAGTTGAGGGAACCGACTGAGACAAGGTGGGGGGAGGGGAAATGAGGAAACTGGAGAAATCTGAGTTCATCCCTTGTGGTTGGAGGGTTCCCAGGCGGACGATGAGGCGCTCTTCCTTCAACCGTCGTGTTGTTATGTTCAGACGGTTGGAGGAAGAGCGCCTCATCTACCGCCTGGGAACCCTCCAACCACAAGGGATGAACTCAGATTTCTCCAGTTTCATCATTTCCCCTCCCCCCACCTTGTCTCAGTCGGTTCCCTCGAACTCAGCACCGCCCTCCTAACCTGCAATTTTCTTCATGACCTCTCCGCCCCCACCCCACTCCGGCCGATCACCCTCATCTTGACCTCCTTCCATCTATCACATCTCCATCGTCCCTCCCCCAAGTCCCTCCTCCCTGCATTTTATCTTAGCCTGCCTGGCACACTCTCCTCATTCCTGATGAAGGGCTCTGGCCCGAAACGTCGAATTTCCTGTTCCTTGGATGCTGCCTGACCTGCTGTGCTTTAACCAACAACACATTTTCAGTCCTTTACTGTCACCTCAGTCAGTGCAGAATTGAACCCACAATGTTGGCATCAATCTGCAGTACAAAGTAGCCAACCAACTAATTGTGCTAACCAAGTCCTCACTCAGCTCCTTGGAGTAGATATTGTAATATTAATCCATTCAGATATGTTGTTAGACAACTCTGGAGCAGGTGGAACTAGAAGCAAGCTTCTTAACTCAGAGAGAGGGGCAGCATCAGTGAGCTCTAAGAGCACTCTCTGCTTCAGCCCAATAATTCTTAGTTGCTTCATAAATTACTATAAAACCACAAATGGGGATGTTTGCCAATGATTGGACAATGTTCAACATCATTCTTGATTTATTCAGATCCTGAAGCAATCCTTGTCCAAATGTAACAAGAACCTGGAAATATGCAGGTGTGTCCTTACGAGTGACAACACAATTTCCATTACACACGTGCCAGACAACGATTACTTCGAAAAATAGAAAATCAAACCACATCTTCTAACGCTCAATGCCACCACCATGACTGAACACCCACCGAACAATATCCATGGGATTACCGTTAACCATATAATTTCATTACCCATTCCTGTGAAGGGCTTATGCTAAAACGTTGACTCTCTTGTACCTCAGGTGCTGCCTGGCATGTTGTGCATTTCCAGTGCCACATTTTGACACATATAAATTCATTGGCGACAATAATATGTCAGGGGCTAGAAATCCTGCAGGAATAACTTAACTCAAAACATCCGATAGCCTGTCCCCATCTATAAAACATATGTTGAATGAATGTGTGATCAAATACCTCCATTTGCCTGTGAGTGCAGCTTCACCCCTCATACACTGACATTCAGTAGCAGCAATGCCTGCCATCTACACGATACTCTACAGAAATTTACCAAGGCTCCTTACAAGGTACCTCTGAACCCCCGACCATTAAGAAGTACAAGGGAAGCACATACATGGGACACCCACCTTGTTCGCGTTCTGTTCCAAGCCGTTTACCATCCTGACTGGGAAGCATATTGCTGTTCCTTCAGTGTCACTGTTTCAAGTTCCTCCCTAATGGTATTGTAAGCCTATCTATAGCACATGGATTGCAGCGGGTCGATGTGACAGCTCGCCCTCACCTTCTCAAGGGCAACAAGGGACGGGCCATAAATACGGTCCCAATCACTTTCCATGAATAAATTAACATTAAAAAAACTGTCCAGACCTGCCCAATGCTGGACACTGTGCTTTGGATTTTAAGAGTTCAGGCTGGTTGGGTTCAGTTGTAACTTGCTTGTTGTGAACAGCTGAAGGGATAATCTGTCATTCTCTCAGAGGCACTGCCTGCATAGACATTGATATTCACAACCAACATTACTGAGCTCTGAGATAGACATACGCAATTCAAAATATACTCATATCTGAATAACATGTTTAAACACACGTGAAATTGTTATGACAAAATGATTATGAGTGGGTATTAGCAGCGAGAAAGTGAGGACTGTAGATGCTGGAGATCAAAGTAAAAAAATGTGGTTCTGAAAAAGCACAGCCATTTAGGCAGCATCTGAGGGGCAGGGGAGTCGACTGTTAGTTCACAATATTAATATAAGCGGAAATAATTGTATATTTTCAAAGTCCTTGTACTTAATAATAATGTGGTCTTGGGTTTGGGAATGAGACTCATCATTTCAATGCTCCTCACTGTGAGTTGTGCACTGTTTTCATCATATTGTTGTTATAAAAGTGAATGGGATAAGTGGTGGATTTTGTGCTTATTGGACAATCTAAAAGTTGGTATTATGAAAGGTTATCGAAACTTCAGTAAAGAGACTTTGCTGTTAATGGTTAGAACAATGATGCAAACAATTACATAGAGATTTCCAGCTCAAGTCATACACGACGACGCTGGGCTGGGATCATACTGGCCATCAATGGAGCTACACAATTCTGTTTGGATGCTGACATTGTGGGGCTAACATATACTGGATATGATTTAAGAGGGATTCAATGTAAGATGCTATGTGCTGCAGGAGTCCATCACCTTTATAACACCTTCATTCAGGATCGGGTACAAGGTGCAAAATTTCAGAGTTTAGGGACACAGAAGAAGAGACATGGCTGTTTACAGGTCGTTGTTATAAACATCGAACTGCATCTGGACCAGCGCCATGTGCTAATCCATTGACCAGTCTGGTCCACACACATCTCCTCGTTGTTCAGGTATGTCTCTAACCAGTCTATTGTGAGGGATTAATAGAGTAACTCCCCAGCTCCAGTTTGAAAGCTCTCCGGACAGATTTTGGAGATGGCCAGTGTTTTGGAGGTCATGGTGAGGGCCAGTAACACTGTGTCGGGATTCACGCTTTTCCTCAAAGTCGTTTCCAACAGCTTTGCTGCCTGCAAGATGGTGTGTTCACTGATCTGAACATGAATCGGCTGTTTACTACAGTCACTGACTTGTATAATAGTTAAGTGTGCGCTCTGGTATTTCAATTATTGTTCACATCAATTGTTTTCAACTGAAAAATATTGATGTTTGGTTTACTTTAAAATATGCAAGAAACAAAGTGATATTAACACTTCATTATATTAAATGTAAACGTGACCTGTTGTGTATTTCCCATGGACTAATCAAAAAACAGTCAGATATTGTCTGTAAAGCAGGATTCTGTGAACAGGACTATGTCTCTGACTACTTCATCACCCTCTCTGGTAGGGTCTGTCCCACTGACAGGACATAGTCAGGCAGACGGTGACAGCTCCTTGGTATATAGTCAGTGCAGTGCTCAGCATTGATAATGGATCCTATGGCTGCTAGACGGCTCTGTGGCATCAGTAAAATGGAAACATGTAAACGGCCACATCGTCACCAATCTGCCTGCTGCAGGTACACCTCTCCATTTCATATACCGGTAAGAATGGTCACTGCACATTCCTTATGGGGAGCAAGGGCTATCTTCACATTTTGCAGACCCTCCTCACCATGATAAGGATTCCTAATGCGACAGAAGTTAAACAGATTGAGAAACAAATGATAATGCATCTATGAGGTGCAATGGGCCATCAACAGCAGCAGAATCATAATCTGTACAACTGAGTCTGCAACCTCACAGCCCGACATACCTCCCACTGTACAGTAATCATCACGCCCCGACATACTTCCCACTGTACTGTAACGATCACGGCTAAATATATTTCCCATTGTACAGTAACCATCACGGCCCAACATACCTCCCACTGTACAGTAACCGTCACGGCACGACATACCACCCTCTGTACAGTAACCATCACCTCCCAACATATCTCCCATTGTACAGTAACCGACATGACCTGGCATACCTCCCACAGTGGAGTAACCATCAATGGCTTAGTGCTTAGCACAGCTGCCTCACAACACCAAAGGTCAAGGTTCAATTCCGGCCTTGGGTGACTGCCTGCGTGTAGTTTGCACATTCCCCTAGTGTGGGTGTCCTCCGGGTGCTCCGGTTTCCTCCCACAGTCCAAAGATGTGCAGGTCAGGCGAATTGACCATACTAAATTGCCCATAGTGTTAGATGCATTAGTCATGGTTAAATATAGGGCAGGGAAATGGGTCTGGTTGGGTTATGGTTCTGAGGGTTGGTGTTGACTACTTGGGCAGAAGGACCTGTTTCCACACTGTAGGGAATCTCATCTAACCTCCAAGGTTCAAGTCAGGAATATGATGGAGTAGTCACTTGACTGAATGAATGCAGCTCCAACAGTATTTTAGTATGAACTTACGGGCAACAAGCAACACAGTTGTGTGGGGAAGATCCTATCTCACAAACTTGATTGATTATTTTGAGGAAGTGAGGAAATTGATTGATGAGGACATGGCTGAAAATGTGTTGCTGGTTAAAGCACAGCAGGTCAGGCAGCATCCAAAAAACAGGAAATTCGACGTTTCGGGACATAGCCCTTCATCAGGAATGAGGAGAGTGTGCCAGGCAGGCTAAGATAAAAGGTAGGGAGGAGGGAATTGGGGGAGGGACGATGGAGATGTGATAGGTGGAAGGAGGTCAAGGTGAGGGTGATAGGCCGGAGTGGGGTGGGGGCGGAGAGGTCAGGAAGAGGATTGCAGGTTAGGAGGGCGGTGCTGAGTTCGAGGGAATCGACTGAGACAAGGTGGGGGGGCGGGGAAATGAGGAAACTGGAGAAATCTGAGTTCATTCCTTGTGGTTGGAGGGTTGTCAGGCGGAAGATGAGGCGCTCTTCCTCCAACCGCCGTGTTGTTATGTTCTGGCGATGGAGGAGTCCAAGGACCTGCATATCCTCGGTGGAGTGGGAGGGAGAGTTAAAGTGTTCAGCCACGGGGTGGTTGGGTTGGTTGGTCCGGGCGTCCAGGAGGTGTTCCCCGAAGCGTTCTGCAAGTAGGCGGCCCGTCTCCCCAATATAGAGGAGTCCACATCGGATGCAATACATGATGTGTGTGGAGGTGCAGGTGAATTTGTGGCGGATATGGAAGGATCCCTTGGGGCCTTGGAGAGAAGTAAGTGAGTAGGTGTGGGCGCAAGTTTTGCATTTCCTGCGGTTGCAGGGGATGGTGCCGGGAGTGGAGGTTGGGTTGGTGGGGGGTGTGGACCTGACGAGGGAGTCACGAAGGAAGTGGTCTTTACGGAACGCTGATAGGGGAGGGGAAGGAATATATCCCTGGTGCTGGCGTGCGTTTGGTGGTGGCGGAAATGACGGCGGATGATGCGCTGTATACGGAGGTTGGTGGGGTGGTAGGTGAGAACCAGTGGGGTTCTGTCTTGGTGGCGGGTGGAGGGGTGGAGCTCAAGGGCGGAGGAGCGGGAAGTGGAGGAGATGCGGTGTTGAACTCATTAATCCGAGGGCGTAGGGGAATGAAGGTGAGGCCTCTGCTGAGGACTGATCTTTCATCCTCAGTTCAACATGCTGCGAGATATTGAACAATTCTTCCGCAGCCTTTGCCTCCGTGCCTACCTTTACAACCAAGACTCCCGCCCACCCTCTGACGACCCCTTCTCCCGCCTGCAACACACCCCATCCTGTGGACATCCCGTGCTGGCCTCTTACCCGCCTTCGATCTATTTATAGTCAACTGCTGCCGCGACATTAACCAACTCAACCTGTCCACCCCTCTCACCAACTCCAAACTCTCACCCTCAGAACGTGCAGCCCTCCAATCCCTCCGCTCCAACCCCAACCTCACCATCAAACCGGCAGACAGGGGAGGCGCGGTAGTAGTTTGGCACAACGACGTTTATACCGCTGAGGCCAAACGCCAGCTCGCGGACGCCTCCTCCTATTGCCCCCTTGACCATGAGCCCACCTCGCACCACCAAACCATCATCTTCCAGACCACCCATAACCTCATCACCTCAGAGGATCTCCCATCCACCGCCTCCAAACTCATATTTCCACAACCCCGCACCGCCCGTTTCTCCCTCCTGCCCAAAATCCACAAGCCTGACTGCTCCGGCCGACCCATTGTCTCAGCCTGCTCCTGCCCCACGGAACTCATCTCAGCGTACCTCGACTGTGTTCTGTCCACTTTTGTCCAAAAACTCCCCACCTACGTTCGGGACACAATCCACGCCCTCCACCTCCTCCAGGATTTTCGCCTCCCTGGTCCCCAACGCCTTATCTTCACGATGGACATCCAGTCTCTGTACACCTCCATCCCCCATCACAAAGGACTCAAAGCCCTCTGCTTCTTCCTTTCCCGCCGCACCAACCAGTACCCTTCCACTAACACCCTCCTTCGACTGAGTGAACTGGTCCTCACGCTGAATAACTTCACTTTCCAATCCTCCCACTTCCTCCAAACTAAAGGAGTTGCCATGGGCACCCGCATGGACCCAAGCTATGCCTACCTCTTCGTAGGATATGTAGAATAGTCCATCTTCCGCAACTACACTGGCACCACCCCCCACCTTTTCCTCCGCTACATCGATGACTGTATCCGCGCTGCCTCATGCTCCCACGAGGAGGTTGAACAGTTCATCAACTTTACCAACACCTTCCATCCCGACCTCAAACTCACCTGGACTGTCTCAGACTCCTCCCTCCCCTTCCTAGACCTTTCCATTTCTATCTCGGGCAACCGAATCAACACAGACATCTACTATAAACCGACTGACTCCCACAGCTACCTGGACTATACCTCCTCCCACCCTGCCCCCTGTAAAAACGCCATCCCATATTCCTAATTCCTTCGTCTACACCGCACCTGCTCCCAGGAGGATCATTTCCAATTCCGTACAGCCCAGATGGCCTCCTTCTTCAAGGACCGCAGATTCCCCCAGGATGTGATCAACGATGCCCTCCACCGCATCTCCTCCACTTCCCGCTCCTCCGCCCTTGAGCCCCGCCCCTCCAACCGCCACCAAGACAGAACCCCACTGGTTCTCACCTACCAACACACCAACCTCCGTATACAGCGTATCATCCGCCGTCATTTCCGCCACCTCCAAACGGACCGACCACCAGGGACATATTTCCCTCCCCTCCCCTATCAGCGTTCCACAAAGACCAGTCCCTTCGTGACTCCCTCGTCAGGTCCACAACCCCCACCAACCCAACCTCCATTCCCGGCACCTTCCCCTGCAACCGCAAGAAATGCCCACACCTCCTCCCTTACTTCTCTCCAAGGCCCCAAGGGATCCTTCCAAATTCGCCACAAATTCACCTGCACCTCCACACACATCATGTATTGCCTCCGCTGCACCCGATGTGGCCTCCTCTATATTGGGGACATGGGTCGCCTACTTGCAGAACGCTTCAGGGAACACTTCTGGGATGTCCGGACCAACCAACCCAACTACCCCGTTGCTCAACACTTTAACTCTCCCTCCCACTCCACCGAGGACATGCAGGTCCTTGGACTCCTACATCGCCCGAACATAACAACACGACGGTTGGAGGAAGAACGCCTCATCGTCCGCCTGGGAACCCTCCAAACACCAGGAATGCACTCAGATTTCTCCAGTTTCCTCATTTCCCGTCCCCCACCTTGTCTCAGTCGGTTCCCTCGAACTCAGCACCGCCCTACTAACCTGCAATCTTTTTCCTGACCTCTCCGTCCCACCCCACTCCGGCCTATCACCCTCACCTTGTCATCCTTCCACCTATCAAATCTCCATCGCCCCTCCCCCAAGTATCTCCTCCCTACCTTTTATCTTAGCCTGCCTGGCACACTCTCCTCATTCCTGATGAAGTACCTTGGATGCTACCTGACCTGCTGTGCTTTAACCAGCAACAAATTTTCAGCTCTGATCTCCAACATCTGCAGACCTCACTTTTCACTCGACAGTAAAAGACTGTCCTACCCACCTGTCCCTTGCTTGAGACATGATGACTATCCAGTTAAACGATCGCCAGTCATGTCAGTTTAACGAGAGAGCAGCCCTATCATCCTGTTGCGGAATGGTGCATCACCTTTCCATTTCTGGACTACAGGTTCGGCGGCACGGTGGCACAGTGGTTAGCACTGCTGCCTCACAGCGCCGGAGACCCGGGTTCAATTCCCGACTCAGGCGACTGACTGTGTGGAGTTTGCACGTTTTCCCCGTGTCAGCGTGGGTTTCTCCGGGTGCTCCGGTTTCCTCCCACAGTACAAAGATGTGCGGGTTAGGTGAATTGACCATGCTAAATTGCCTGTAGTGTTAGGTAAGGGGTAAATGTAGGGGTATGGGTGGGTTGTGCGTCGGTGTGGTCTTGTTGGGCCGAAGGGCCTGTTTCCACACTGTAAGTCTAATCTAATCTAGGTTTACTCAGACACCCCTCCCCGGGAAACTGCTGCGATGCTGTCCTGGAGCTGAGATGACTGCTCCGCACCAAGTCCAACCATCTTCCTTTGTACCAGGTATAACTTCAGCCAGTGCAGAAGTACCAGCTGTGTGTTTTCTTGCTGTGCATCGTTAAAGCAAGCTTCAATGTGCCCAAGGAATGAATGGCACTGGCAGAGCCCAAACTGAATTTCTGTGAGCAGGTTGGTGTTGAGGAAGTGCAACTTGATCCCACTGTAGATGGCATCACTTTATTAATGATAATCAATGGGCAGCCATTGATTGTCTGATGTTTTGTCTGTGTGTGTACAGGGGACACCCAGATAGTTTCCCAAGTTGTCAGGCAGGTGCCAGTGTTGTATCCCTGCAGAAACAGCTTGAATGCAATGTTATGGCTACATCCTTTGCATTATCCAAACCCTTCAGCCATTTGTAGATACCACACACAGAGAATCGATTTAGCTGAAGACTGCTATCTGGAGGAGACTAAAATAGGTCATCCCATCGATACCTCTGTCTGAACAGTGTTATGAATGTTTCAGCCTTATCTTCTCTAATATTGTGCTGGGCTCTTCCATCACTGAGGAAGGTAATATTTGTAGATCCTCCTCCTCCAGTGAAATGTTTGATTGACAACACAATTCACCCTGATTGCATGGGACAGGATGGCAGAGATTAGGTCTAATATATTGGTGCTGCTCTTGGCAGGCCCTCCTGTATTCTCCATTGAACAAGGGTTTATCCCCTGGCCTGATGGTCAGGGTAAAGTGGAGCATGGTTCAGGCAGTGAGATTGAAAATTGTGCTGCAGTCCAATTCTGCTGCTTTTGGTAATGAGCTGAACCACCTCACCCAGGTCAGTGCTGAGTTCTAGATCTTTCGGAAATCTGTCCCGACACACACACGCACAGGTAAATGTGGGACATGTCTCCAGGAATACTGTGTGCGGTATTCACGGTTCCCAATATTTTCATCGATCAATGTGTCTATAGCCGGTAGGTTGGTGAAGATGAGGTCAAGTATTTTTCTCCCTCTGTCGTTCCGCCGGACACGGTGGAGACGCAGTGAAGTAGTTATGTCCTTTTGGACCGACCATCACGATCTGCAATGTTGGTGCTTAGTCTGAACTGGTGGTGGGTTTGAAATGGCCCACCCAGTATACATTCTCCAGCTCTGTCACTCTCTCAGTGCATCCTCCAAATGTTGTTCAATGTGGAGGAACTGAGCTGAGGGAGGGGAGTCAGCACGAGGTTTCAGTGTCAGTGTTTGATCTGACACAGTGAACATGAGGGAGGGGTGTCTGCAGGAGGTTTCCGTGTTAGTGTTTGATCTGACACCGTGAGGCTTAGGGAGGGAAGTCAGCAGGAGGTTTCCGTGTTAGTGTTTGATCTGACTGCGTGAGGCTGAGGGAGGGGAGTCAGCAGGAGGTTTCTGTGACAGTGTTTGATCTAACACCGTGAGGCTTAGGGAGGGAAGTCAGCAGGAGGTTTCCGTGTCAGTGTTTGATCTGACTGCGTGAGGCTGAGGGAGGGGAGTCAGCAGGAGGTTTCTGTGTCAGTGTTTGATCGACCGCGTGAGGCTGGAGGAGGCGAGTCAGCAGGAGGTTTCCGTGTCAATATTTGATCTGACACCGTGAGGCTTAGGGAGGGAAGTCAGCAGGAGGTTTCTGTGACAGTGTTTGATCTAACACCGTGAGGCTTAGGGAGGGAAGTCAGCAGGAGGTTTCCGTGTCAGTGTTTGATCTGACTGCGTGAGGCTGAGGGAGGGGAGTCAGCAGGAGGTTTCTGTGTCAGTGTTTGATCTGACCGCGTGAGGTTTTGTTATGTCACATTGTTGCTTAAGCAGTCTGGCGGCCATCTCTCTCATTTCTGGCATAAGCTCCAATGCATTCGGAAAGAGGGGTTTGCAGAATCAACAAGGTCTTTTCTTTTTATTACAGTCAGGAGAAGGGCTTCTCCTGTGTGCATGACACTGAATCTTTGGCTCTCGTGATTGGACACTCCAAGGTCTCACTCCTTCAATTACTCTCTGTCCCTTGTCTGTCCATTCATCAACCAACCTATCACTGTAAATATCTGCAGAATCTTCGTCCTCCCTATCTCTGTAAACACCTCCAACTCTATACATCTCCCTATATCTGTAACGTCTTCCAAACATTGCACCCTTCACTATCTCACTGAACACCTCCAAAACATACATCCCCAGTCTCTCTAGCCTATTGCAGCCCCATACCCCTCCTAACTGTGTAATCTCCTCGAAACCCTACTCTATCCCCATCTCTCAACTCCTCCAAATGCTGCACCTCCCTACTTCTGTAACTTCCTCCAAACCCTACACCCCTCCCTATCTCTCTCACCTACTCCAGCCCCCATAACACTCCCTATCTCTGCAAACCCCTCCAAACCCAGATCCTTCCGTATCTCTCTAAACTCGTTCAAATCCTATTCCAGTCCCTGGCTCTCTTAGCTACTCAAAACAGACATTCCTCCCAACTATCTAACCTTCTCCAAACCCTGCACCCCTCCTTATCTCCCTGACATCTTCCAAATCCTACACCCATCACTGTCTCTCTAACCGTCTTCAAATCTGACATCCCTCCTCACCTCTCTAACCTAGTCCATAACCTGCACCCTCCCTATCTCTCTGACCTACTCCAAACACTATACACCTCCCAATCTCTCCAACACTCTTCACCTCATCCCTATTGCTGCAACCGATTCTAAACCCCAGATCTCTCCCTATTTCTCTAATCACTTCCAAAAACTACACCACTCCCTGCCTCTAACCTTCAAATCCAACACCACACTCCAACTCTCCCTTCTTTCCAACTCGTTCACCTTTCCCTAACTCTGCAACCTCCTCCAAACTCAGATCCCTCCTTATCTCTCTAAACACCTCCAAAATTTGCACCCCTCATTACCTCTCTCACCACCTCCAAACCCTACATCCCACCCTATCTCTCTAACCTCCTCCACCATCTACATATATCCCTTTATCTGTGACTTCCTTCAACCCCTTTCCCCCTACATATCTCTCTAAGCTGCTCTCAAATATTTCCTGTCGCTGTTGGTGTTTATCGTCTTATCAGTACCTGTGTAGAACAGAAGGAATGATTGTCCATCACAATCAAGTTTCAATGCAATGATATCTTATTCTCTGACAGTGCTACCGATTAACTTTCACTCACTCCTGTTTTAACATGAGCTCAGGGATTAGTCTGGTAAAATTCCTTTACACTGTCTCTGTTGCAATGAGATTATTCCTTTTAAAGGAGAGAAATCTATCCACAATACCCCAAATACTGCCACAACCACACTCTCAGTGATGATCACACTAATTCCTTTCCCTCACTTACCGGTCTCCGTATCTTTATTATAACGTAAATACCCATTTCATCTCAATGTACTGCTACTGATGTGGAATTTAAAAGTTCCTTACATCTATATATCAGCATCAGTAAAGCCAGCACCAGAGGAGATATACATCACTCTTGGGGAGAGAATCAGTCAGAAATAGGGACATGGGGGGTGGTAACCTACCTGAATGGAAATGAAGTTTAGGAATAATGAAAACAGGTACAGGAAGGGGGCTACATTTACTATTGTTCTTCCCTCATGGGATGTGTGCAGCCATGGCGAGGCCAGCAGGTTATATGGATCTTGAACTGAGTGCTTATTCAGCTGTCCCACAGGACAGTAAAAAGTAGGACGCATTGATATGGATTTGCACAGACGTAATTGGGGAATGATAACCCATTGACTTCTCTGAAGGACATGAAGCATGCAGGTGTTTTTATTTTTCTCGCAAATGAGAGTTTTATTTCGATTACATCAATTTCAATCATGAGATATCAAGAGATTATTATTCTCTCCATCTAGATTATGTGTCAATGACTTAAGTAGTATACAGTGTCTGCCTGTCTGACAGATACTGTGCAGTGAACAAGTTCAACATACTCAAGTCCAATTATTCTGTACTTGACACGTGGTTAGAAGGGACTTGATAAGTTGCATCCAGATTTACCAAGTGCACAATTGATGGTTTATTCAGAAGTTGCACTGCGGCTGAGGAAGAGACTGGGATTTTATGATGATATTGGACAGAATTAGTGAGTCGGGAGGATATAGAAATGTTGAACTGTGCAGGGCTGGAAGGATTATGGAGTTTGAGAACAGTCTGGTTCCTCCTCACATATTGGTGAGTAATTTGCTCGTTATAATTTGTGAGGAATGGAATATTTCATTGGATTTGAAAATGTTGACATCCTCCTTTCTACATTTTAAATAATATGAGTAGCAATTCAGTCCAACCTGGCTTAATGAACAGATAGAATGACTTGCCAGGAGCACCAACTATAGCGAGGATGGGATAGTAACCATCTTGAATAGTAATCAGTACATCTTAGATCCAAAATGCTAACGACATCCAAGGCTGAGAAACCAGTAAAGACCCTCGGCTATATTCCTGTCCATTTTTGGAATATTCCAATCTAATGTTCTCAGATTCTGATCCATTGTTACAATTTTCAAGACTAACGTTCTCAGATTCTGATCCATTGTTAGAACATTCTAGTCTAATGTTCTCAGATTCTGATACATTATTGGAACATTCCAGTCTAATGTTCTCAGATTCTGATCTATTGTTAGAACAGTCCAGCCTACTGTTCGCAAATTCTGATTTCTTCTCCTCCTCTCCCTGGAGCTGACGATCCCTGTTAGTGCTGTAGGTGATGCTCCCGCTGATACTATCGCATAACGGTTTGAACCGAGTACCTAATTAATAGAAGAGGAAAAGTCTCCAGTGACATCTTTGGGATCCACGGAGACTGATGTCAATCACAGTTGCTGAACAACTAGCTCCAGTTCAGACCTTTTAATGCAATACTTCTTACTAAAATTCAAAATTATCATTAAAATTTACACATTCTGGATGGGATATGTGGGGGTGACTGAGGGAACAAACGGTGTGCAACCATTCAATCTGCTTTGCATATGAGAGCAATGCCAGAGGTTTATCAGAATATAACCATGCTTTTCTGTTTATAAATTGAAACATACATTCTGTGATGACTGATCAGGCATTACAATATGAGTAAAACGTTGAGAGAACTTTTATCGTCCATAATCTGAGAAGAAAATGTCCCGAAAACGACATGCGGTTATTAACAGAAAGTTGTACTTAAGAGACAATGGGGAGTGCCGAGTCTAGAGAATTCAGTGCACATAAAGCAAGGTGGTGGAAAAGGCACATAAGTCAGGCAGCATCTGAGGTGCAAGAGAGTCAACGTTTCAGGCAGGACCCTTCTTCAAGAATGGGGGGGGAAGGGGGCTGAGAGAAAATAGGTGATCGGGTGAGGCTGGGGGAAAGGTAAGCGATAGGTAAGTGATTGTAAGAGGTGATAATGATAGGTCGGTGGGGAGTGTGGAGCAGATGGTGTGAAGGAAGTTGGACAGGTAGATTCTCTCGAGAGGACGGAACTGAGTAGGAGGGTTGGATCTGGGAACTGGGTGGGCGAGGGGAGATTTGTAAATTAGCGAATCCAGTGTTCATGCTGTGTGTTTGTAGTCTCCTGAGGCAGAAGATGAGGTGTGCCTGGTGACAGCCTGGTAAATCTCTTCTGAATCCTCTTCAGCTTAATAATCTCCTACCTATAACAGAAATGCACACAATTCAACAGAAGAGGCTTCATCAATGTCCTGCACAATCTCCGCATGACTTCTCAACTTCTAATCTCAAAGGTCTGAGCAATGAAGTAACCTTAAACACCCTGCACCATAAACTTCAAAGAATTAAACTGCGCCCTGGGTTCCTCTTTTCTGTATAACCACCAAAACCCAGCATTAAATTGTATACGCCCTTCCCTTATTTGTTTTACCTCGCATTTATCCAAGTTAAACTCCATCTGCCACACTTCAGCCCAGTGAGTTGTAGGGCAGAGTGTGTTTCAGGGTTTCTTCCCCTACTTCAGCAGAAGACTGATAATAGCCATTGAAACCGGAAATCATACCCAAGCAATTAAAGTTTATCTCAATGGCACGGCGAATGCTCTCAACATCCAATAGTTGAGTCTAATAACTTGTACTTTTTTTTCAATAAGAAATGTCCCCAATATATTTTGGTAAAGTTAACCAGAATTTAATAAGCCCATATACTTAAAATAAGACCCAAAATCTGGGCATGGTTGAGGCTAAGTGTAGTGGGTGGTGATCACATTTCTAATCCGAATCTCTGGATTCGATTCCAGTCTAAGAACGTATGGTTGTGTCCCTATCACTGGAGAAGGTGGTGTGTACTTATGGCCTGTGGAGGTGTGTCACAGCTTGTTAGAACAGGCAGAGGAAGAAACACACAGGAGAATCATGTTGCAGCCTTACGGGCAACTGCTAATGATGGTAGTGTCCCTAACACAGCGCCAAAATGTCTGGTTTCAAATCCCATACAGCTGTTTCATACTATGTCTGAAAAAGTTGTTTGGAATCGTGCCTTGATGGAGAAGGAAGAAGTACGACAACTGAATTTGAGAATTTAGACACAGGATGACTGAAAGCACAGCCAATCGTCTTGATTGTAGTCAATTTTTCACTTTCTAGCGGTTTATGAAATTATGAAGGACATGTATAGGGTGAGTGGTCTAGGTTCGTTCCCCCACGATAGGAGAGTCTAAAACTAGAAGGCATAGGTTTAAAGTGGGAAGAGAAAGATTTGAATGGCAATGAAGAGCAACATTTTTTTTTCCTGCAGACGATGGTGCTTCTATGGAATAAGCTGCCAGAGGAACTGGTCGGGGCATGACCAATTACAGCCTTTAAAAGGCAACGTAGTGGTTATATGAAGAGTGGGATATGGGCCAAATGCTGACAAATGACACTAGATTAATTTAGAATATTTGGATAGCATGAACGAGTTGAAGCGTCTGTTTCCGTTTTACATCTGTATGAATCATTGACTTAATTAAAGAAGATCACTTTGTAATCTTCAATTTTTCATTATTACACGAACACTGTCCACTATCCAACCAAACTTGATGTCATCCGCAAAGTTGCAAAATATACCTTCTGTAATTCTCATGTAAATCATTTATATAAATGACAAACAAAAGTCGACCCAACAATTTTGCCTGTGGATAATCGGTGCTCACGGGCTTCCAGTTCGAAAAACAATCATCCACGACTACCCTGTCTCCTGCCATTTAACAGGTTTACACAGATATATATATATATACACACACACACACAATCACACACACATACATATAGAGGCATAGACGCACGTCTTTAAGACAAAGGTTAGATCAAAACGGCGAAAAAGAGTTATAGTGAGAAGGCGGGAAAAATGCGTTGAGAAACACACGAGACAGGATCAAACAACAAAGTAGACCTGATGGGCGAAATGGCCTAATTCCAATTTCCTATGCTGTGTGACCTTCAGGTGTCAGGATTATTTTCCCAGTGGTGCAGTAGAAGCCAGTTTTATAAATACATGACTGAACAGTCAATGGGGCTGTGGGATAGGTTTGAGGGGCTGAATGGTCTATGTTTGTTCCTATTTGCTGTGCCCTTGTTGTTGAAAAGACCTACTGTGAGGTTAACACGCCTTGAAATGAAAGGGGTCTCCTATTTCCATTTGAGATAACGTTGTTTCTTTCTGCTTTGGGTTGTGTGATCTGTGGCGATCTCATCCCCCGGGCACAGTGAAGTCTGGGTCATTGAGGATATTGAAGGCTGACCTTGACTGATCTTTGATGGACAGGGGAGACAATGTTTATTGGGAACAGACAGGAAAGGGATGTTCATCTACAATCAGACCAGCCATGATGTTTCTAAATCAAGCAGCAGGCTGGAGCGGTCGAATGGTCAACTGCTGCTCCTGCCTCACACGTTGTTCTGTTAATTCACCTCTCGAGGTTGATACAGAGGGAGAGAACGATCCCATTCAGACAATCAGCACCGTGACAATACAGCAGGGGAAGACCATAATGCACCTCCATGGGGTTAGACTGGAATAGAATGAAGTGTTCAAATCATTTCAGTAAATTACACAGCACAGGAGGATGACACAAAACAGATCTCTGAAAGTTGCCACCAGGTAAATAGTGCTGTGAGGAAGGCATATGGTGTACTGGGCTTTATTGGCAGAGGAATTGAGTTCCGGAGTCCTGAGGTCATGTTGCAGTTGTATAAGACTCTGGTGAGGCCTCATCTGGAGTATTGTGTGCAGTTTTGGTCGCCATACTATAGGAAGGATGTGGAAGCTTTAGAACGAGTGCAGAGGAGGTTTACCAGGATGTTGCCTGGAATGGTAGGAAAATCTTATGAGGAAAGGCTGAGGCACTTGGGGCTGTTCTCATTGGAGAAGAGAAGGTTTAGGGGAGATCTGATAGAAGTGTATAAGATGATTAGGGGTTTAGATAGGGTAGATACTAAGAACCTTTTACCGCTAATGGAGTCAGGTGTTACTAGGGGACATAGCTTTAAATTGAGGGGTGGTAGGTATAGGACAGATGTTAGGGGTAGATTCTTCACACAGCGGGTTGTGAGTTCACGGAATGCCCTGCCCGTATCAGTGGTGAACTCTCCTTCTTTATGGTCATTTAAGCGGGCATTGGATAGGCATTTGGAAGTTATTGGGCTAGTATAGGTTAGGTAGGATTCGGTCGGCGCAACATCGAGGGCCGAAGGGCCTGTACTGCGCTGTATCCTTCTATGTTCTATGTTCTATAAAACAATCCCAGGCTGTTATGCAGGGGCAGGGGCGCCCTGGGTAACGTCAGGAAATACAGAGTAGAGATCATTACTCATTTTGTGTTTGGAAAGCTTTAGCTAGTGGAATTCTTCAGGGATCTGTGTGAGGTCATCAACAAATTACAATTCATACTGATGAATAGGATGAAGGGAATGGAGCTCAGTTTGCTCATGCATCAGGATAGTCATTCAATAAGATGTCAAATTGAGACAAATCGTCTGTAATGGGATACAGACAGCGGGGGGCAGGACGTCTGCAATGGGATACAGAGCTGAAAATGTGTTGCTGGAAAAGCGTAGCAGGTCAGGCAGCATCCAAGGAGCAGGAGAATCGACATTTCGGGCATGAGCCCTTCTTCAGGAACGAAGACTCTCCTGCTCCTTGTATGCTCCCTGACGTGCTGTGCTTTTCCAGCAACACATTTTCAGCTCTGATCTCCAGCATTTGCAGTCCTCACTTTCTCCTGCAATGGGATGCAGACAGGTGGAGAGCAGATTGTCTGCAATGGGATATGGTTCAGAGACAGGGGAAGGGCAGAGCATCTGCAATGGGATACAGACAGGGGAATGGCAGAGCATCTGCAAAGGGATACAGACAGGGGAAGGGTAGAGCGTCTGCAATGGGATACAGACAATGGAGGGAGGAGCATCTGCAATGGGACACAGACAGCGGGAAACAGAGCGTCTATAGTGGGATACACACAGTGGAAGGAAGACCGTATGCAATGGGATACCAACAGGGAGAGGATAGGGCGTCTGCAGTGGAATACAAACGGGGAATGGCAAAGCGTCTGCAATGGAATACAGATGGGGAAACAGAGCGTCTGCAATGGGATACAGACGGGGGAGGCAGAGCATCTACAATGGGATACAGACATTAGAGCGCAGAGCGTCTGCAATGGGATACAGACAGAAGGGGTGGGCATAGAGTCTGCAATGGGATACAGACAGAGAGAGGGCAGAGAGTCTGCAATGGGGTACAGACAGAGGGAGGGCAGAGAATCTACAATGGGATACAGATGGGGTGGCACAGCGTATGCAATGGGATACGGAAGTTAGAGTGCATAGAGTCTGCAATGGGATACAGATAGAGGGAGGGCAGAGAGTCTGCAATGGAATGCAAACGGGGGTAGAGAGTCTGCAATGGTATACAGACAGTGTTAGTGCAGAACGTCTGCAATGGGATACAGACAGGGGGCAGTCAGAACATCAAGCAATGGCATGCAGACAGAGGACAGTTGCGATCAAACCTTCAGCAGAAAAATAAACAGTACAATATATATGTGGTGGGAATTTTCCGATTTGGAGAAAAGACAAAACAGCAGAAAATTGTTTAACAGCAAGAAGAATGCAGAACTCAGTGTTACAGAAGGATCTGTGTTTTGTAGTACATGAATGACATCAAATTACACTGAAGATGCTGCAAGTGATTTGGAAGGTAAGTGGAATGATTCTGTTTCGTGCAAGGAGGATTGGTAATGATCTTAGCGATGTATTTTTCTGCATCAGTACAGGGCATTGTTGAGATCGCATCTGATGCATTATGTGTAGTTATAATTGCCTAAACTGAAAAAAAAAAGCAATATTGCTTTTGAAACGTTTCAAAGATTTTTCTCTTTACTCATTCTTGGTATGAATGCATTACATTATGAAGAATTAACAGTTCAGCCCAAGAATGAGGGTTGTTTTATTGATCATATAAGATCTTGAGAAGAGTATAGTTGGTGAATATGAATGGATTTTTCTTCTTGTGTGGGAGAATAAAATTGGGAAATAATTTCAGAATAAGTCAGTTTAAAAGGAAAGGTCACTGGACTGAAATATTGAACTCTTATTTCTCTTCATACATGCAGCAAGACAGGCTGAGCTTTTCAGCATTTTCTGTATTTTTTCAAGAATAAAACATATTCATCTTAACACAGATAGTGGGAAGGCATGAAACGTTTAATTTTACATTATGCAGGCACATATTAACACATCTTCAATACAAGGGGGGGCATTTATTGTTAATGAATTGATTCTGTGTACGACAACAGCAATAATGCACTGACCTGGAGACGAGAATGTGATGGAGTCATAATGTTCAGACAACGTTCAAGGAGAGCGCACGGTCCAGTTTGGGCACTGATAAAGTGACTGATTTAACTTACACATGGAAAAATGAAGCCTATCTGTGAAGGGACAGTCTAATGCTCCTTTTCTGTTTGCCTGGTGCTCATCACAGCAATGTGTGGGAGTGAAAAAAAACCCAGTCGCCTTTTCCACTCATGGAGGATTCCTGATGAGGGTTCATTGGAATTTCCCCACAGCCTGAAGCAAAACAATTCAGCTAAATCCAACTGTTTCAGGAAGAAATCCCATTGTCAGAAGGTTGTGCGAGCAGAATAACTTCAGAAGTAATTATTCAAATTCAATAGTGAGAGGATCAGACAGGAGATTCTGTGGCTGCAAATGGGAATCTGGGATGGTGTGTAGCCTCCCACGTGTCCGGGTCCAGGATGTCTCAGATCGGCTGCAGAACATTCTCACCGGCGTGGGGGAAGCAGCCAGAAGTCATTGTGCACATTGGTATATATGACCCAGGTAGAAATAGTCATGAGGTCCTGTAGTGATTATAGAGAGCGCGGAAAAACGATAAAAGACAGGACTTGGTGCAGGGGGCAGAGCCCTGGATCACTGGGATATTTTGTAGGGTAGGGGTGTCCTGTTCAGGAAGTACGGGTTGTACCTGAACTGGAAGGGGACCAATATCCTGGCAGGCAGGTTTGCTCGTTCTTCTAGGGAGGATTTAAACTGGATTGACTCGGGTTGGGGAGTGGTGGGATCCTCAACAACAGGGAGGCAAGTGCCAGGCTGGAAGGAGATACAGTAATCAGAAACAGTAAAGTGAAGAGAGAGGTCAGGCTGGAACACGACATGGAGCAAGGAATGCCTGTTGGATTAAATCGCAACTGTTTCCTTGCAAGATGGCTGATATGTAAGGCCGATGAAATCAGGGCGTGGATAGGTACTTGGGATGGGATATTACAGTCATCACATATACATGGTTAAGGGAGGGACAGCACTGACAGCTTAATGTACAGGTGATTTACGCGGGACATAGACGGTGGAAGGAGGGGACGGGGAGTTTCATTTTTGATTAAGGCGAGTATCACAGCAGTAATCAGAGATAAAATGACTGATGGATCATCCAGTGAGGATTTGTTGGGGTAGCTAAGAAATAAGAAGGGAATGGTGATAGTATTTGAATTGTACTATAGGCCCCAAAGAGTAAACAGGGAATTAGGGGAACAAAAATATGTAGACAGACTGGGGAGACTTGCAGGGCCAATAGGATTGCATTAGTAGAAGACTTTAGATTTCCTAACATATACTGGGAATGACATAGAATTAAGGTCGGAGATGGGGTGTATGTGTTAAGTGTGTTCAGAATAGTTTCCTCACGCAGTAAGTAAAGGGTGCAACTCAGGAAAGGACGAAACTTGACCTTCTATAAGATCTAGGGCAGGACAGGTGACTGTGGTGACAATGGGGGAGCACTCTGGGACCAGTGGCCATAGATCTATTAATTATTAAATAGTTATGGAGAAGGACAAAACTGCTCCACATGATCAAGTTCAAAACTGGGGCAAGGCAAATTTTGATGGAATTAGACAGGAGGGTTGGTTGGAGGAGTTTGTTTGCAGGCGAAGTGACCTCCTGCAAGTGGGAGGACTTTAAAAGTGAAATGCCTACAGTGTAAGGTCTATATGTTCCTGTGAGGGTAAAAGGCAAGTTTGGTAGGAAGAGGGAATTTCGGATGTCAGGAGATACTGAGGCTTTGACCAGCACAAAGGAGGCGTGGCTCAGATCCAGGCAGCTGGGATCGAGGGAATCCCTGGAGGTATAAAGTGGATACAGTAATTTACTGAAGAAGGAAATCAGGAGGGTGAAAAGGGGGCACAAGATAGTTTGGCTGAGAAGATTAGGGGGAATCTAAAGAGTTTTGTTAAAGTATATTACAGTAAAAAGAATAACTAAATGAGAATATGACACCTCAAGGTCCAAAGTGGACATGCATGCCTGGAACTGTAGGAGATGTGTGAGATTCTTAATGAACATTTCTCCTCTCTCTTTACCGTGGAGTAAAACATGAAGACTTGGGTGATTAACAAAAATCGTGGTGGTATCTTTGGGTGAGACAATGTCACAGCAGAAGACGTGTTGGATGCATTAGAATGTATGAAGGTGGATAAATCTCCTGGTCCTAAACAGATGAATCCAAAAACACCGCAACAGGCTACAGAAGAAACTACCAGGACCCTTGTTGATATTTCTGCATCATTGTTGGCTACAGGTTAGGGTCCAGAATATTGGACAGTAGCAAATGTTGTGCCATTATTCAAGAAGGGAAGCAAAGAAAAATCTGGGATCTCGAGACCAGGAAACCTAACATCTGTGGTAGGTAGGTTATTGAGAAGACTCTGAGGGATGAGATATACATGCATTTGGAAAGATAGGGTTTGTTTAGAAAATTTTTTTCAGATTCCCTACAGTACGGAAACAGGCCATTTGGCCCAACTAGAACACGCTGATCCTCCAAACACTAGCCCACCCAGCCCCATTACACAACCCTATTTACCACTGCCGAATACACATAACACTATGAGTAACTTAGCATGGCTAATTCACCTGACCTATAGATCTTTGGATTGTGGAAGAAACATGGAGCACCCAGAGGAAACACACACAAACACAGTGAGAATGTGCAAACTCCACACAGAGAGTGACCTGAAGCTGGAACCAAACCCGGATCCATGGCACTATGAGGCAGCAGCACTAAACATTGAACCACCATGCCATCCTTGCTTTTTTCAACACAGTTCAATGATACAGGGACAGAATCTATTCTGCCCTTCAAACATGATAAACGATCCAATATCACATACCATGGATAATTTATTCTGCACTGAAATTGTCATCTTATTATTATTTATTAGTTTGCTGTAATTAATTTCAATAATTGTTATTAATCGTTGTTTTAAGACTGGAAAGATTGCATAGCTTTGTGAGTGGGAGATCATGCCTCTCAAATTTGTTTGAGTTCTTTGATGAAGTGACTAGTAATGTTGATGAGGGTAGGGCGATAGACGTAATCTGTATGGTTTCCAGTAAGGCCTTTGACAAGGTTACCATTAATAGGCTGGTCTAGAAGGTTATAATCGCATGGAATCCAGAGGGAGCCGGCAAATTGGACAAACAATTGGCTTCATGGTATTAAGCAGAGGGTAATAGTGGAAGGATGCTCTCAGACTGGAGGTCTGTGACACATGAAGTGCCTCAGGGGTCGCTGCTCGGCCCATTGTTGTTTGTTATCTATAACAATGACATTCTTGCGAATGTAAAAGGCATGATTGGGAAATTTGATTATGACACTAAAAAAGGTGTTATCGTGAACAGTGAGGAAGATATCAGAAATTGCAGCAGGACCTTGATCCAGCTGGAGATGTGGGCCAAGGGATATTTTGGCAAAGTTAGATCAAGGTCGGAGTTTTATGTTGATTGGTAGGACCTTAAGGAGTGTAGTTGAGCAGAGGGCCATGGAGTTTAGGTCCATCACTCTCTGAACATGGCGTCATAGTTAGACATGTCAATGTAGAAGGCTTTTGCCACACTAGCAAGCATCGGTCAGGAAAAGGAGGAGAGCAGTTGGGAAGTTATGTTGCAGTTCTACAGAATGTTGGTGAGACTGCACTTGTAGTGTTGTGTTCAATTGTATTCACATTGCAATCGGAAGGATGTTTTTAATTTGGAATGTGCACAAACAGATTTTACACAAATGTTGCCAGAACTCAACAGTATGAATTATAGGGAAACATTGGACAAGTGATGACTTTTCTCTTGAGTGCGTAGAAGATTGAGAGGGATCTTATAGAAGTTTACATGGATAGGGTGAATGGACCCAGCCTTTTTTTCCTAGAGTTGGGAATCGAGGAGGAGAGGTCATCAGTTCAAGGTGAGAGGGGAAAGAAAAAAAGGGAAACTGATGGAAACTGTTTTACACAGAGACGTACACAAAGGGAATGAGCTGCCAACGGAAGTGGTTGAAGCATTTATATTAACGATATTTAACCGGCATTTGGGCAAGTACATGGACAGGAAAGGACGAGAATGCTATGGGCCAAGTGTAGGGAAATGAGGTTAGTGTGGTCGGATATTTGGGTCAGCATGGACGAGTTTGGGCCAAAGGGCCTCTCTGCCTCTCTCCATGCTGTAGGACTTGAGGACTCTACAAATAGAACAGCATTTGGGTCAAACTCTCATTATTCATTTGGTCATGAGTTCGAATCATATTTGGACAATGTTCTTTCAAGTTAAATATGCAGATATTTTGCTTTCAGTTTGTTATCGACAATACGTGTGTGTGTGTGTGTGTGTGTGTGTGTATGTGTTGCTTAGTTGTTTTCAAAGGAAATATCAACGTACATATTTGCAATATCCTCTCGTCATCTCGTCATTCCTCTTCCATCATAGTTTGAGAAACATTGTCTTGGTCATAAACGCATTGTTTTAACAGATTAAAGAAATCTGCCTGCCTTGTTCCTAACACTGACTCTGACACACTCTGAGAACTGTATCATTGGCCATATCACCAACCTCGTCATAATTATTTTTTGTGGCCAATGAAGGAGTGGGGCGAGAATAGGGAACAGTAAGCCAATAAAACACGGAATTATCGACTCACTCAGCCTACGTCCATGTCGAGGAGTTTGTTGGAGGGGATTCTGAGGTATAGGATTTACATCTATTTAGAAAGACAAGGACTGATTATGGATAGTCAATATGGATTTGTGTGATGGAAATCATGTCTAATTAATGTCATTGAGTATTATGAAGAGGTGACAAAGAATATTGAAGAAGACACTGTGATTCCATTGTTTACAGAGATTTCAGCAAGGTATTTAATAAGGTTCCCCATCGTAGACAGATTACTAAAATTAGGTTATAGGTAATCGAGGAAAAGCTAAACAATTGGATACAAAATTGGATTGAAAGTTATTTTGAAGATAGTTTTCCAGACTGAAGACTTGTGGCCAGCGGTGTGCTGAAAGAATCAGTGCTAGCTCACAGATTTTCATCACGGCTATAAACAACTTTGATGTGAATATCGGAGGCATGGTTAGTAAATTTACAGATAACATCACCAACGTGGTGCAGTGGACACTGAAGAAGATTATCTCAGAATATAACAGGATCCTTGACCATCAGTGAGCCAAGGACTGGCAGAAGGTGTTTAATTTAGATATTTGTGAGATTTTGCATTTTGGTAAGTTAAAGCGGGGTAGTGCCCTGGGGAATGTTGTTGAACAAAGAGACCTACGGGTGAAGATTCATAGTTCCTTGAAAGTGGAGTTTACGTCGGTAGAATGGTGAGGAACGTGGTTGGCATGCTTGCCTTAATCGGTCAGAACATTGAGCATAGGAGTTGGGATAGCGTGTTGCGCCTGTACAGGAGGTAAGTGAGGCCCCTTTAAGAATACTGCGTACATATCAGTTGACTCTGCTAAAGGGTGGATGTTGTTAAGCTTGAAAGAGTGCAGAAAAGATTTACAAGGATTTCCTGAAACCTGAGGGTTAGAGCTACAGGGGGATGGTGAACAGATTGAGGCTTTTTCCCCTGGACTGTCAGAGGCTGAATGGTCACATGACAGGTTTAATCAAGTCCAGAGGGGCATGGATAGTCTGAATAGGCAAGATCCATTTCCCAGTGTAGGGGCGTCCAGAACTCCACGGCATAAGGAGAAGGTGACAGGGGAAAGTCTAAGAAGGGACCTGAGGGGAAACGTTTTCATACAGAGGCTGTGGGTGTTCTGTCAGAGGAAGTGGTGGAAGCGGGTACAATGACATGTTTAAAATGTATCTGGATAGGTGCATAAATAGGAATGGTTCAGAGGGATGGGGGTCAAATGAAGACAAGTGGGACGAGACCTGATTAAGATGCCTGAATGGCGTAGACAATTTGGATAAAAGGATCTATTCCACTCTGTATGACTCTCTTATTCTCACAGCGTGATGAGGAAAAATTCTAAAAGGGCCATTCGAATGGGAATTCTCTTCCTCAGAAGTTTGTCGTGCCTCTCTGATTACAAGTATTCACAACTGAGTTAGTAAAACATTTGACAGAGAAGTGAGTCACGGATAATGGGACACAGGCAGGAAGATGAGGCTGAGACCACAATCTGATCAGCCACAGTCTTAGTTCCTGGTGGAGAATGCTCAAATTCTGTAATGACCCACTCTTGCTCCTCAGTCCCATGTTTCTGCGTTCCATTCAACCCCTCAAACCTGCTCGATAGGAGCAGTTGGAGTCCACTTACTATTATAGCATGGTGCACCGAAACAGAGGAGACTATTTCGTCCCTCAAGACTGTCCCACTCGGTTTGGGAGATTTGGGAAATGTAATTGGAAGACCAGGCTAGATATGAAAGAGGTCGCTCTTCTCTCTCTACAGAGCTTCCCATCTCTGTAACTTGTGCTTCATTTGTTGAACATATTGTAGACCCGATTCACTGTGAATAAACCCCCAAATCGCATCCAGCGATGGCACACAAAATCCGCTGGTCGCCCTGATTGCAACATTCCATAAAACACCTTCCAAGGAAATAACACCTACTAACTTTCCAGTAACATAATGGGAGAACATCAGAAACAGGGGCAGGTCATTCACATCCCAAGCCGTCTTGCCCTTCACTAAGATCAAGGCTGACCTTCCCCAAGTCTCAAGTCTTCCTTAATGTCCAAGTCTTCTTGAGCACTTCCATAGAACACTGAACCAAGAGCAATAATGATTCGGGGATGCCGTTGTTGGACCAGGGTGTACCAAGTTAAAAATCACACAACACCAGGTTATAGTCCAACAGGTTTAATTGGAAGCACACTAGCTTTTGGAGCGACGCTCCTTCATCAGGTGATAGTGGAGAGCGCAATCCTAACACAGAATTTAAAGCAGAAATTTACAGTGTGATGAAACTGAAATTATATATTGAAAAATTGATGTTTAAGCCTTTCATCTGTTAGAATGCCATGACAGTTTCACTTCTTCCATATGTAAATCACAAAACTTTTTTTTTTAAAGTTGCATTTCAGGTTAGTTGTTAACAATGATGATAGCCAGAGAATATGTTGAAGATATTGCCACCTGTGTTCTCTGTCTATGCCATGATGTTTAGTTTAATTCGAATCTAAAAAGTGAGATAACGGAGTTTTACATGAATTCATGCAGTTTTTGAGCTCAGAGGTCTACATGAATGCATGCAGTTAGTACCTTCAGCCCTCGACGTTGTGCCGTTTGTCCGACTCTAAGATCATACTAAACTACATGCGTCCATTCACTTTGTTCCATGTGCCTATCCATGAGTCACTTATGTTTCCCTCACGTATTTGACTCTACTACCACTGCTGGCAGTGCTTTTGACACACCCACCACTCTCTGTGTAAAGAATCTACCTCTGATATCTCCCCTAAACCTTCCTCCAATTACCTTAAAATTATGCCACCTACTGATAGATATTTCTGGGAAAATGTTTCTGGCTATTCACTCTCTCTATGCCTCGGATCACCTTGTACACCTCCAATGAGAAAAGCCATCGCTCCCTCATGGTTTCTTCATAAGACTTGCCCTCCAGTCCAGGAAGCATCCTGGTAAATATACTTTTTACCCTTTCTAAATCTTCCTAATCCTTCTTATAATGAGGAGACCAGAACTGAAAGGAGAAAGTGAGGACTGCAGATGCTGGAGATCAGAGCTGAAAATGTGTTGCTGGAAAAGCACAGCAGGTCAGGCAGCTTCCAAGGAACAGGAGAATAGATGTTTCGGGCATAAGCCCTTCTTCAGGAATTCCTGAAAAAGGGCTTATGCCTGAAACGTTGATTCTCCTGTTCCTTGGATGCTGCCTGACCTGCTGTGCTTTTCCAGCAACACATTTTCAGACCAGAACTGAACACAGTATTCCCTGTGCGGTCTGAGCAGGGCTGTATCCGAGCTGCAGCATAACCTTGCGTCTCTTAAACTCAATCCCCCTGCAACTGATAGCCAACATACCATGCGCCTTCTTCACAACCTGATCAACTTGGGTAGCAACTTTGTGTGATCTGTGGACATGGACCGCAAGATCCCTCTGTTCCTCCACACTACCAAGAATCCTGCCTTTAACCTTGTATTCTACATTCACATTCGAGTTTGCAAGGTGAATCATTTCAGTTAGAACTCCATCTGCCACTTCTCAGCCCAGCTCTGCATCCTGTCAATGTCCCGTTGCAACCTACAATAGCCCTCGACATTCTGTACCCCTCCAACCACCTTTGTGTCATCGGCAGACTTATTAGCCCACTCTTCAACACCGATATCCAAATCATTTATAAAGGTAACGAAGAGCAGACGTCCCAGAACTGATACCTGCGGGACACCACTGGTCCCTCTCAGTGATCTAGCACCTCTAACTCTCTTTGTAAGAGAATTCCTGATATTCAATGCCCTCTGTTTGAAGAAAATGTTCTCTGCTTCTACACCATGATCTATTCATATGTACAAAAAAAAACGCAGGGGCTCAGGTAATAAAGACTGGCCATGAACTCAAGGCAGTATTTGACTGATGATGACATCTAGGAGCCTGAACATCATCGCACTTAATGAGAATAAATTATGACCTCTACACTTTTTGGAGTCATTCATGGCACAAGGGAACACGGTTATCATTGGTGGGCATCAATCTTCTCAGCCGTGGGACACATCTGCAGTAGATCCTCAGTGTAGCTTCCTCAGCCCTGGAATCTCCAATTTGTCATCATAGAATCCCTACAGTGTGGGGAAGGAGACTATTCAGCCCATTGAGTTCAAACAGAGCAGATTAGATTCCCTGAAGTGTTGAAACAGGCTCTTTGGCCCAACCAGTCCACACCGACCCTCCGATGAGTTACCCAACACCCCCCCCCCCCCCGACACATTTCACTCTGACTAATGGACCTAACGGATTGGATAATGTAGCATGGCTAATTCAGCTGGCCTGCAAACCGGAGCACCAGGAAGAAGCTCATGCAGATAAGTGGGGAATGTGCAAACTCCACACAGACAGTTGCCCAAGGCTGGAATCGAACCTGGGACCCTGGTGCTGTGACGCAGCAGTGTATGCTACTGAGCCAACGTGCCAGTAGAAGGTGGTGGGGGGGGGGAGCATTCACTGAAGTTTACAAAAATTTTGTGACCATGTACAGCAAGACTTGGACAACATTCAAGATCACGCTGTTAAAGTCTGGGTAACATTTATGTAACAGCACTGTACATTTCCACAGTAAAAGGAGGAGTTCATTCAGCACCTCAGAGTGGTTTCACAAGTATGTGGGGAAGCCAGGCTAGTGTACTGCTCAGCAATCCATTCAGGATCGAACGCTGCTTAGAGCTCACAAGTTCACTACTTATGTGTCCAACAGTGCGTTGATCTATATATTTGGACTAGATGATCTGTTCAGCACAGGGCGCTGTGCAGAACACACACAGGCATTGTTCAATACACACCTACTGGATATCTGTGCAGCATGGGGAGCTGTGCAGTAAATAGCAGTGAATTTATTTATTAATCTGGAGCAGGTACCTTCCCAGCATACACAACTGTGTACACAAATCGCTGCATTGCTGAGTAACACTGTTAGATCACTGGCCAGTGTGGGGAAACTTGCAGCTCATGCTGGAAGTGACAGGATGTGCAGCTCCCCTCCATTTCTAGCTCCATATCTCCAGAGTGGCATAACACGGGAGTGCTGTGGGTGTGAAACTCACTGCCAGAAATTGGTTTAGCAATTGTCCTGCAGCGTTGTAACTGGGAGTAGGATCAGCAGAATCTTCGACTCATTAGGCCTAATCGTACAATAATTTGTCTCAGTGCCACTTTCATTGAATATGACAGAAGGAATATCTGCACGAGGCAGAGCTAGTTTCCTGGTGTTATCTTGTCGAACTCACCTCATTAACCACCCATTCCACCCCATTGTGTCCCTCTCATTCAACGCCAGCCCGATTTTCCCACCCATCATGGCTGGAGATACTCGCCATCGCCCGGATGCCCCTGGATATTCAGTGATCCCTGGTACTGCTGTCATTATTAAAAGGCCAATGGGCACACGGTTGAGCTTTCTCAGTTTGGAGCTGCCCTGCACAGTTTACCCGAGCATGGCAGATAAGGGGAAATTACACCACAGCTTGTCGACAGGGGCACGGAGATCCTGGTGAATGGTCTAGTACGGAGGGGGACCATTCTCTTCCCAGAGCATGGTCTGAGCACACCACCCAGCTTAGTGCAGTATCTGTGTTCCAAAGAAAAGTCCAGCAATACAGCAAAAGCACCAATAACCTTCCCGTTCTGTCAGGATAAGGGTCACCTTATTCTCTCTACTTTCTCACATTCATTGCACATCTGTTAGCTCCTTCCCCAGAATAAGGCTCCATCACTCTCACCCTGCAATGCAGCACCTTCTCTCTCTCTCTCTGTCTCACACACACACACACACACACACACACACACACACACACCCCTACGTAATACGCCCACATGGTTATGAAATGTTCTTATGAGTACAGTATCTAGAATTCTCTGAATGATGTCGTTTGTACAATGTTCCAGATACTTTTAAAAATAATTCAACTTTAACAAAATGTTCATCCCCCAACATGTAACGCATCAGGGGAAGGAGCAGAGTTTTATTTGTTTTAAATCACTCAGGATGAAAAAGCATCATGAGACCATTCAGCCTCTCAAATATGCTCCACTATTCAGACAAAGGGAGCACCTGAACACTTGAAGACTCACTCTCTTCTTGAAGACAGGCGCCACATTGGCGTTTCTCCAGTTTCACTGGAATACTCCTGTAATCCCAAGAGTTATGGAATATTTCACACAGTGCCACCAGTCACTCTGTAACCACTTCTATTGAAACAAGCTGTACATTGCTGATGAGCTGTTTACCCTTGGTCTTTTCTGTTTGAGAAAAGCCTTATTCGTTTTGTTAGAGGCAGTGCAAAACTTTCATCTGACTACAATTTCGTTTATAATATTGAAACTGTTCGTGCATTCCCCTGTGAGGAACGATGGAAAATACTGTTTTAAATTCTCTGCCTGTTCCCTGAAACCAGTTCCCCAGTCACATCCTACAGGTGTCCAACATATACTTTCCTGCCTTCCTCCCAAGGGTCACACTTACATCATGAATGTTTTGTATTCGAAATGGGAAAACTCTTGCAGTTAGTTTCTTTTCATATTTCTTGCCAGTTTTGAAATGCTTTTTCTTTGTATTTTGTTTTATACAATCTGCTTCTTGTTCCAA